>NC_081160.1:25458692-25761192 GCF_012432095.1 Onychostoma macrolepis
ACACAGTCCAAACTGTAAAATTATTTACATCACATTAAAGCACCGAGGTTTACTGATATATAAATTCTGGCCTATAGGCTGATAATTCTTTACGTTACATTCAATAACAGACAAATGTACAATAATAAAATTCTATACTATTTGGTCAAAATAAAAATAAAATAAAATAAAAAAAATTCTAAGTGAATTTAGGCATCACAACATTATAATATACAATATTAAAAACAGATATTCATTATGAGATTTGATTATAAAACTTAGACATAAACCCAAATGTAAAATTATTCTCATCATATGAATGTACTGATATAAAAATTCTGGCCGAGACTGCCAATTATTTTCATGCTATTGTCAAGAACTGATAAATGGACAATATTAAAATTCTACTCTACTTGGTCAAAAAAAAATAAAAAAATAAAAATAAAAAATAATAATAATAAAAATAATAATAATACACACACACACACACACACACACACATACACATATATACATACATATATATATATATATATATATATATATACATACAGTGGGGCAAAAAGTATTTAGTCAGCCACCAATTGTGCAAGTTCTCCCACTTAAAAAGATGAGAGGCCTGTAATTTTCATCATAGGTATACCTCAACTATGAGAGACAAAATGAGAAAACAAAATCCAGAAAATCACATTGTAGGATTTTTAAAGAATTAATTGGTAAATTCCTCTGTAAAATAAGTATTTGGTCACCTACAAACAAGCAAGATTTCTGACTCTCACAGACCTATAACTTCTTCTTTAAGAGGCTCCTCTGTCCTCCACTCGTTACCTGTATTAATGGCATCTGTTTGAACTCGTTATCAGTATAAAAAGACACCTGTCCACAACCTCAAACAGTCCAACTCCAAACTCCACCATGGCCAAGACCAAAGAGCTGTCAAAGGACACCAGAAACAAAACTGTAGACCTGCACCAGGCTGGGAAGACTGAATCTGCAATAGGTAAGCAGCTTGGTGTGAAGAAATCAACTGTGGGAGCAATTATTAGAAAATGGAAGACATACAAGACCACTGATAATCTCCCTCGATCTGGGGCTCCACGCAAGATCTCACCCCGTGGGGTCAAAATGATCACAAGAACTGTGAGCAAAAATCCCAGAACCACACGGGGGACCTAGTGAATGACCTGCAGAGAGCTGGGACCAAAGTAACAAAGGCTACCATCAGTAACACACTGCGCCGCCAGGGACTCAAATCCTGCAGTGCCAGACGTGTCCGGGTCCGTCTGAAGTTTGCTAGAGAGCATTGGGAGAATGTCATATGGTCAGATGAAACCAAAATAGAACTTTTTGGTAAAAACTCAACTTGTCGTGTTTGGAGGAGAAAGAATGCTGAGTTGCATCCAAAGAACACCATACCTACTGTGAAGCATGGGGGTGGAAACATCATGCTTTGGGGCTGTTTTTCTGCAAAGGGACCAGGACGACTGATCCGTGTAAACGAAAGAATGAATGGGGCCATGTATCGTGAGATTTTGAGTGAAAACCTCCTTCCATCAGCAAGGGCATTGAAGATGAAACGTGGCTGGGTCTTTCAGCATGACAATGATCCCAAACACACCGCCCGGGCAACAAAGGAGTGGCTTCGTAAGAAGCATTTCAAGGTCCTGGAGTGGCCTAGCCAGTCTCCAGATCTCAACCCCATCGAAAATCTTTGGAGGGAGTTGAAAGTCCGTGTTGCCCAGCGACAGCCCCAAAACATTACTGCTCTAGAGGAGATCTGCATGGAGGAATGGGCCAAAATACCAGCAACGGTGTGTGAAAACCTTGAGAAGACGTACAGAAAACGTTTGACCTCTGTCATTGCCAACAAAGGGTATATAACAAAGTATTGAGATGAAATTTTGTTATTGACCAAATACTTATTTTCCACCATAATTTGCAAATAAATTCTTTAAAAATCCTACAATGTGATTTTCTGGATTTTCTTTTCTCATTTTGTCTCTCATAGTTGATGTATACCTATGATGCAAATTACAGGCCTCTCTCATCTTTTTAAGTGGGAGAACTTGCACAATTGGTGGCTGACTAAATACTTTTTTGCCCCACTGTATATATATATATAAAATAAAATAAAATAATACATTTTAAAAGATCATTTTGAGATAGTATGTTATTATTATTTATTTTAATTATTAGAGTTTTTACATTTTAAATTAAGCATTAGAGCATTAGATGATGGCAAAGGCAAACTAAATGTAAAAAAAGGAAAACAAGCATGTACAATTTATCAAAAAAACGAAAAAAAATAAACCCCAAAGTGTAATGCAAGTTCACTCAAATTGACAGAAATCCAACGTGGATGCTAATCCTCCTCAAAAGTCTGTCTGTTACATATCTAAGCCAGATATCATGCAACATGTTACCTTCGGTTTGGGTCTTCCGCCTTAAGGCGCAACTTTGCATCATTCACACGTCGGCACAATCAGGGCTAGTGACTCGCCCTCGTGGAAAAGAATTGCTCGTCGCCCTCTCAAAGAGGAAATGACAGCAGCAATGACATTCTGCCAAAAGGAGATCTCACTGCGAGACCAAACAACCCCTCTAATCTCGACGGGCCTCTCCAGGCCAGAAACGTATCTCGACACTACTGTGGTGACATTCTGAGAACAAAACCCCAGCACGTTTGGACAGACGGGTTTTGTCTTTTCTTTTGTGTTTTCTTCAGTTTGCTTCCAGACCATGTAGGGCTAATGCCGGTCCAGCAGCTCATACAAACAAAGCTCGCTATTTGTTTAATAACTGATTGCTGCCATGACTACGGTAAACAAGGGGGGAACAGGGCCTTTTCTTTCTGTTTATGAACAAACACATCTTCTCGCAAAGAGCAATTTAACATTAACCAGGTGGAATGATCAACAGATCCCATAGGTTACACAGAGGGCGAGCCGAAATGTAAACACACTTCAGAGAAAGAGCGAGCGATGGGACGAAAAGAATGGAAGAAGGCGGGCAAGCATGTATGGACAGCAAGGTCAATGCAAATGCAGCCCGTCTTGAATAAACAGTTGGAGGAGAATCTCAAGACAAACAAACAGTCGTTCTCCTGACATTTAAAGAAGCATTAGCACGGGTGGGCTACAGCTGCTAACGGCCAATCTGAATGCGAAATAGATGGGGAACAGGCCGGATCTCACGGACCTCACGTTCCTCCTATACGTCCGGCTCGCTCTGCGGAACAAACAGACATGCAGCATCATCCTTATTGCCTCCGCGAAAGCAGCAGCAAGGAACTTGTAAAACCTGTTAAACATTACCACAGTCAATTACTCAGTAACTTGTCCTTGGAAAATATCAATTATGGCTGTGGGTTCTTGTCTATTTACAATGACAAAGCGTCAAGTTTGATTGTACTGCAAACATTCACAATGGTATTGACTAAGGCAGTAAAAAAACAAGTATTTGATAGGTGGTGTATACATAAACATCTATTCTCTTAAAGGGATAGTTCACCTAAAAAAGGTCTCATCATTAACTCACCCTCATGTTACTGCAAATGTATGCTTTCAGAAGAATTGGAATATAGCGGTGGAGTTGTATGGACCACTTTTATGGTGCTTCTTGTCCTTTTTGGGGATTTGGCAGCATAAATCTATTTCCTTGAAAAAAAAACCTAGGACATTCTTCATAATATCTACCAGAACATCTAATATTGAACAATATATTTAAATTTTTGGTGTCAGTGCGTTAAAGAACTTTTTTCAGCAAGGATTCATTAAATTGCTCAACGGTAACAGTAAAGACATTGATACAAATTATGTTCTTTGTTTACAACATTAATAATAAGAGGAAATGTTTCTTGAGCGTCAAATCAGCACAGTATCAGTAATGGCTGCCAAAAAGTTTGCCATCACAGGAAAAATCTACATTTTAAAACAGATTAAAATAGAAAACAGTTGTTTTAAATTGTAATAATATTTCAGAATATTAACGTTTTTAATCTTTGAATACAGATTGTTCAGCTTCTTTCAGAAACATCATCAGAAAAAAAATAATTCATTTTCAGAAAAAAGTCATACAGCCCCCACAACTTTCATGTGTATCCTTCATTATTAACTCATCAAGCGTCATTAGCGTGAGCAGACAAGTAGAATTTTCTTTTGTGCGTCAAGTCCTGAAACTAAAGTATTGAAAACTTCCTTTTTAAATCATTCCTAACTGCGTAGTGTTTTGATTTGTCAACTTCCTGTCTTCTCAGTCCAACCGTTCTCACATTCATTTCATTTAACTCTCCAAATCGATTTACTACCGCTCTGAAGAGCAACAAAACCAAGTGATACAGGGTTCTAAACACATATTTATTACACATCGAGAGGAACGTAATAAGATCTTTATGCGTGAAATCCAGATTGAAACATATCACCAGACCATCACCTCTAACCAGTGCCGGCGCTCTGTAATGTTGCGCACAATGATTCAAATAAATATGAACCCATTATCACACTACAAGCTAGAGAAATGAACAAGAAATGAACAATCAGGATGCCGTCAACCGGAAGACATCTCCAGCGGAGAGGCTAAATAGATGTATAATTTCAAAAGGTACACAAAACTGTTTGCCTCCTCCGAATGAATTTACGACAAAGTCTGTGCGGCGTTTAAAGCCCTGCTGTGCAAAGACTATGATGGAACGTACAAAAGTAAGGCAGGCCACGGTATTTTTAGCGAAACAGCCAAGAGAGACCAAAGTAAATAAGAAAAAGTCTAATGAGTTTTAATGCAGCCGCTACCAGGATAGAAAGGCCAATTTTGGGATGTGGAACTACAGTCATGAGCGGTTTACGGCAAACTCCTGAGCGACTCTCCTTCAAGCGACATTGAAGGATTCGTTCACAGACAGCTTGTGATGATTAGCGCACAAGCATGGCAGCGAAGAGTCGGTAACCGTGAGCCGGGTCTCACCGTGAGGCATCGAGCAGTGGGGAAGGAGGCCTTCACTCAAAAGGCCCCACAGCACAACGGACAAATTAGAACTGTCAAACACCCGCACGCACTCGGCAAAGAAAACAAGGCATTCAATCTCCCGCATCCTCTGGGACTGGCCAAAGTGCATATTGTTTTAATATTATTTAAAAGTGTGTCATATATTTTTAATCATTGTTACACGAAATTCGAAAAACGCTCCCGTGGGTGGAGAGACCGCGGACTTTTGCACAGAGGAAATGTGTCAAACGCGTATTTGTGGGACGGGGAGTTTAGCCTCCGCGAACTTTGTCTAATTAATATTTCCAGTCTAAACCATGAGAGGGCCTGTATTATTAGAAACATTATCTTGGGGGTAAATTACCCAGTTGCACTGCCATAGTGTCAATTGGCATTAATGAAAAAAGGCAAAAACATAACTACAGCCAAGCAGAGCAACCTGGATACTCAATGCATGAATAACAACATCATACTGCTTGTTAAAAATGACTGTAAATATGCAAATACAAATATATGTGATTGAAAAGCATCAATTCAATGCTTGACGGCACTAAACTTACAACAACAACAAAAAAAGGCACTTAAATTACAGTATGTTAGATTTTTTAAAAAGTAAATTTGATATGAAAAGACTGCAAAATCTATGTAAAAGTGTAAAAAGTATGTTTTTCTTAAAATAAAAAAAACTACCACATTGTAATTCCCATCACATTTTAAATTTTGTGTTGTGCTTACCAGCGTTCTGTGTTGGAAATGATGATAGTTAGCATTATATAAATCATAAAAATTTATTAATATTTTCACAATTTGTGCATAATTTAACAAAATTACAAAACTAAAAACATTTGGAAATCAGCAAAAAATTAATTTAAAAACCCAAAAAAACAATAAGGCGGCATAGATAAAAGTTTCTAATATAGTTTTAAAGTGACCTTCTAGTAATAAAAAAAAATTAAAAAAATAATCAACCCTTGGGACATAAAAGTGCCTGAAGTTGTAGAAACACTCAAACATACGGGAGAAAGAAAGCAAAAAATTAATTATCAACTCAGCTCAGGTCTGTGTTGCTGTTTGTGAAGTTTTTACATGAGAAATTATTATCAAAAGCTCTAATAACAACCATAATTGCCTTCTGATTTGTCAATACATGACAAGAAAATGTTAACACAATCACTCTATAAACACACTTTTTTTAAACGCTTACAGCGTTGATTACAAAATACACAACAGGTCACGCTGATCGACACTCGTTTGGCTTTATCAGGCATAAACATGATGTAGATCTCAGCGATTTTCAGAGCTTGCATGCACTAAACCTAATTTTCTGCACAAAAACATTTGACGTCACAGCTCACGTCTGTGAACAAAAGCAAAAACCATAGGGGAACCCCGAAAGACTACTTTGCAACATTTAGAAATCACATGGCCTCTCTATAGTTTTATACAACAAAGATTCCTCACCGCAATCAACCACAACATCACTTGGTATAGTTTCCATCCTGCATACTTAGCCAATATCGAGAAAGGGATATTGCACAGCTGTGAGGTGCTGTGCCAAATTGTAGAGTTATGCTCAAAAGCGAAATATCTATCTGAATGTTTACTACAAAATGCGTGTTGCAAAATGAGCAGACATATGGCATTCGTTCTGCCATGCTGATGTAAGGCACCAGGTTTGTGCTTAAGAGGCATAAACATTTCAAAATACTGAAAGGGTTAAAAAGAAAGGGTTGAGTCCCCTGTCTTCCATTAAGCAGTTAAACCAAAGGTAAAGGGCATGCTGGGGGTAAACGGCAGAAGACCTTGCGTGAAACCGACGAGCGCTTTAATGGAATCGGCTTTTTAACAACTCTTTTTTTGTGTTAAATACAGTCCGTGTCAGGGAGATGCGTCCCAACCATAAAGCAAGCGCAATGACAACGTACAGTGGGCACTAACGCAAGGACATAGTTCATCATGCCATTTTCTGCAATTCCCAGCTGATTAGGGTCATTATGTTGGAACCCTGATTTATGCTGTCATTTCCTCTCACCCTATCCTGCATCAATGAATCTTAATGAATTGGTAAATAAGGGTGAGGATTACACTCTGCGACACCGAAACATTCCTCACCCTCCACGCCACCAGATTTATGGAGCCAATTAGGGACTAACGGAGAAAATTGGCTGGCAGGAAAATAATATTCTTTATGGTACAAAATGGAAAAGCATTCGTGCTGAAGGGCAATTGTATTGTCAGCATTAAGTCCATAAAATATCCCCTCCACGCAGAGAAAGAGACAGACTTTTTTGGCAATCTTTCTAAAATTACAAAAAGAAATCACATTCAGAAATTTTTTTTTTTTTTGAGAGGAAAAGCATTTTATATATCACTTCCCAATAAGGCTACTTACCAGACTCCAAATTATTAAGCTCTAAAATATAAATTGTACTGGCCAGCAAAAACAAGCTAAATATGTTTAGTCTTCGAAAAAATGTTCTACCTTCAATTCTAACACTCATGCAATTTAAAAAAATAAATAAATAAAATGTATATATAAAAAACATAAAACATACATAAATAACAAAAAATCAATTACGAGAATTAAGAGGGTGACACTGCAGGATTTACTGCGAGTGCATTAAGGAGCCGTCAACATAAACGTGATAGGGTAAAAAGGGATTTAATAAACACGTGCACCCTGCTCGTCCCGTGACCATGAATCATGCACTGGCACACAAATCGCCCTTTAAACCAATCAGTCTTCTCCATGATCAAAACAACAGTGCCCGCCACGTAACAGCTAACCAATGTTGTGCTTCAGTTCTTTAATGTTTTTTTTTTTTTTTTTTTCTGAGCAGACAAAAAGTGGAAATACAAAAAGATGGCCAGGAGAAAAAGAATATGAGGCAGGGGGAAAAAAACGCAAGTATCTGCAAAAAAAAGCCTGAAGTGAGACCCACCTCTTCCTATTAATGGCAGCATCTTAGAGGCACACTCAGTGTGCTAACGAGCCCCCTTTATGTATTACATATTGTGACTAGACTCGGAGCGTAACAGCCTGCTCTCCACATCAAACACGCAAAGGCCTGTTATTAGATGGAGGGCTGGGAGAGAGGCTGTGTGAAAAGAAGTGGAAAATTAAAGTTGAAGCCAAGCAGGAAAGGCCTTAATTTACTGGCATGTACAGTATGCAAATGAGATTACTCTCTGCTTAACTGCATCATTTATGTCCATAATAACGGCATCATCATTATGGGACTCAAATTAAATTACAGCCTAATTAGCATATCAAAGTGATTGGTTAAAGTTTAAAACAAATACCCAATTTTCACTAATGAAAAGCTGTAATCGACGCTCATGTAACTGAATGAAAACAGCCAAAACAAATATGTGTTTTCGAGTGGCGGGAAGCTGGGGGAGGGCTTTTGTCTCGCTCAAACGTGATGAGGGAGGGGCTTACGGAGGCTGGATGCGTCTTACCTGGCGGACTTCACACCCTCAGGTTCCATTTCCTAGAGACGCTCTGATCAAAGGTACCATTTCCTACACTTGCCACTTTGGAGCTCATCAATAAAATACAAAATCACTTCACCGCTGATCCGATGGGTGGGAGAGGTGGGGGGGGAGTGAAAGAAATATGTGAGAGAGATGGGGGTGGGATGACATCTGAGGGCTTATAAACTTACATTTGAAAGGGGAAGGAAAACACCTCCACTTTCCAGCCGAATTATCATGAATAATGACATTTAACTATTGCTGTTTACCGAAAGCAACTGCACCAGAAATGACAGCACTGCAACCCAAATCATCCCACAAAAAAAACCTCAAACCCGGACTCGACGGATCACAAAAACACAGTTTGTGTCATGCATTCCCCTTTTTTTGATCCGTAGCTTTAAGACTTTCATGTCGCCACATTATTGATCTCATTCCGAATTTATGACGTACTTCTCCGTTCCTGGAGCAAAATCTGAGGTCTTAACTCTCAGACATAAGTCAATCTCTCCTCACCAACCCCCCCAGGACCTGGTCTCGATTGACTTGGCCAAACCGCACCAACAAACGAATCAGAGCCTGTGCACATTACTCTTGAAAATTTAAAGAAGTGCTATTTTATTTTATTCATTGAGGAATCCATTATAGGCCGTATTGCTAAGAAGTATGTAAATGACGTGCCTTTCAAGGTAGAGTCGGGGCAGAATCCTCTCCATCAACTAATGACACCGCTCATTACATGCAGAACAGAGCGGAATGAAAGTGCTCCTGTCTGCGGCAGCGTCTTCTCTGTGTAAATCCCTATGAAATGCTAATATCTCACTTCTAATTAAAGGATACTAAGTCCAAATGTACCTAGGCGCCAGTAACATAAATTTTATTAATGTTTTTTTTCGCTGTTGCAGCCATGCATAGGCTTCATTCCATTAATTCATATTTAATACCACGGCTGCTCAAGCATTCTTCTCTTTTTTGCTTTCATTGCCCTTTTTCTTTCTTTCTTTTCTTCTTTTTTTCGATCACTTGTGGCCCACAATTACAAACAGATGCTCATTGTGAGCAGAGGCATCATTATGGGGTTGTGAAACTATAGTTTTTTGCAGGTGCACGAGCGCCTGGCCACACAGACGTTTGCACAAACAGACTCATGTGCACATGAGGTGCTAAAACTATCTATCAGAAAAAAATAACACTGAGTAAACCGGTATGGCCTCTCTGATCCTGTACACATTTACTGTATTTACACATCTGCATGTAAACATGTTTACAAAAAGCGTGCAGCCATTCTACGAATTCGACCTTGAAGTCTGCAAACAACAGCCACGCAAAGTTCATTAAGAGAAGGTTAAAAACAATGCCGTTCCCTTTTGCCTGAAAGACAAAGCTGGCTTTGTGCATTGCTTTTTCTGAAGCACAAAATGCAAGGAAAATTGATCACCTTGGTATCACAGCTGAATTAAAAAGCCTACCTAATGGTTAGTATGAAATACGGCCTAATTAGGGCTTTGGTTTTATAGCGCCTGTTAACGTAGTTATCACTTACAACATTGTAATGTCAAAATCAATACAGATTACTTATGTCCTATCCGCCTCCATTCCATGAGGTGACAATAGTTTATCTGTCTTTGCACTTATTAGGCAGGACTGAGTCAGGCAGCGTTTGGAATAAAGAACCAAAACTCAATCTCTGCGTCCCTGTTCATATGGTATTACTCACACAACCAAACCTAATCAAAGCAATTTATTTCAGCCTGAAAGTAGCAAAACACTTCACAGCAAAATATTGTCACTGATTTCACTACTGTCTGCAAAAACAGACTCATTTGTGGAACGTGAGGGGAGAAAGGCAGCTGTTTGAGTAAATCTCACCTTTTAGTGAAAACTGTCAAAAATAAATAAATTATTATCATAATTTATAATGTTACAATATATTATAATTTGCTTAAAGAAATCAAATCTGTTTTTGGATCACTAACAAATTTATATTTATATTTTCATGGCAATTAAACGCATTTCTTTACCAATTCTCATAAATAAATAAATAAATAAATGTGAAAGACAGACAGAGACAGAGAAATGGATACAAAGTCAATTATTAATGTTTAGACAAATTAAATTCCCATTAAAAATACATTTTAAAATATTTGTATTTCTTATATTTCTTTTTAAAGTCATTCATATAACATACTTTCATAAGATTGACAATATAAAGAAATAGAGGACGTGTCAAACTTGCAAATATAAATGTAAACGAAAAAAGGATGATAAAAAAAGTAAGTAAAATGCAGGGAATAACACCACAAAATTCTAATCTCAATTTAAAGCCATGTTATGACAATATACCCATAGATAAGGTGTAGCCTGCACTGAAGTGTCTGCCTGATTCAGATCTAAGGTTACAGTGGCTGACCTTCAACATTCCTCAATGTCCCAGAATGCCATTCATCTACAGCTGCAGATAACGCTGAGTAAATATCATAAGCATGAGGATTTTAGGATTGAGGTGAGGCCGGCCACATCCTTAACCTACAAGGAAGAGGGCGAAGAGAGATCTACCCTTTAAGGGCCATTTCCTCTGCTATAAGCCATATCCATGTCCTGTCATTTCTCTTGGTATTAGCGGTCTTCATCGTCCCTTTGATGAAGGCTCCTTCACCTAATCATATAAGCTATGTGTTCTGAAAACCTGCATTAAATCGCAAGGATTCTTACACACGTTACAGACACAAGCAGCATGAAAGTCCTAAAGATACTCACCAATCAGAGAAGAGAATAAAAGAGCTTGATTGGTCGGCTAGCGCTTGAGGAGTCTCGTGTATGAGGGTGCAGTGGAGAGAGGAGGGACACGACCTGTGACTGCACTAATCTGTTCTGAAACACACCAACCCTTATCCCCTGCTGATATATACCTAAACAAGACAAACACAGGCAACCAGTGAACAGGCAACCACAACAAACAAAAGAGTGAAAAACTGAAAGAGAGAGAGAGAGAGAGAGAGAGAGAGATACACAAGACGAAAGAGAGAAGTACTATTATAGTCATTTAGTAGAAAAAGGCAAAGGTAAAAAGTACAAAACTAAATTTAAAAAGCACCTTAAACTTATCCCCCAAAACTAAAGATACTAAAGAAATAAACATTCAGATAAAAATCTTTTTAAAATCAAAATGTATATTCATGATTTCATGACAATTAAGCTAATTTGTTCCTAATTCTAACTGCAAAAATAAAAATAAAATAAAATAAATAAAACAAATTAATTTTTATTTTATTTTAAAATTAACAAAAATATCCAATTATGAATAATAATTTAAAATAAAAAGCAATAGCATAGTATTAGATCATTAAGAAATTTATAATCATATTTTCATGACAATTAATAAGATTTCTTCTCAAATACCATAATGCAAAAAATATAAAATAAAATAAAAATCTGGGGAAATTAACCAAAATATTGATAATGACTAATGAATAATTTAATAATAATAATAACACTAAAACTGTTTTAGACGTTAGACAGTAAATATAAATATAATTTAGACTGCATTCTAAATTATATTCTATTTTCATGACATTTCTTCCATTTCTACCATAATGCCAAAATATAATCAAATAAAACAAAATAAAAAATAAAATTTAGCACTAATGTTTTGTCCAAGCAGATGCTCTCTAGAATTAGAATACCCCTTGCCTTAATGAAACCGATTGTACAGTACATGATGTCCACTAAAGGCTATTGGCTTTCTTGAAATGGCCTGCCCCAACTTCCTGTTTCAATAGGAAATTGGTTAATGCAGCAAACACACCGGTGTTAATGAAGCCATTTCATAAGGAAGGATGAAATATGAGCGGCTGTAGACCGAGAGAAAGAGAACCCAGTGAGGCAAAAAGCCTAAATATCATTAGCAAACACGCGTCGATACGTGGGTAAGGTTGAATAATGTAATAATGAGAGGCAAGGCCTGTGACATTTGTTTCTTATTGTCTTAAGTGGCAGTTTAAAGGCCTCTACCCTGGGCTGGGCCCCTGGCCTTCCTTCTGCACTGTTTTAACAGAGATGAAACCATATTAGGACGTGTATGCTAAAGTAAACAATAACATAGTTGCAATGAGATGGAAATTTTTCAGCTAATGGTGTTTGTCATTCCTGTTTTCAGTCCTGGACTTAAGCTCTTTGCTTCTTTTTCTTTTTTCCACGTCTTCTTTCTTTTTTTCCCTCCCTCCCCCGAGCTTGGGAGGACTGTGTTTATGAATAACAAATAAAGCGGCCGGTCCACGACCTGGTGCAAAACACACAGTAAATAGATCTGCTTTTAACGTGCCTGTTCACTTTATTTGTTTGATATGTTGAATTGGCTTTCAGTCTACAGTGAAAAAAAAAAAAAAATCAGAGACAAGTTAAGTGCATGCTATTTTGTCCATGTAATAACATTACCTGAAGTTATGTTTCAGTATTATACAACATTTTAGCCCAAAAGATTAGATAATGCAGCTAAAAAAAAAAAAAGTTTGAAAAAGAGGGATTTAAAAAAATAAAAATTCTTCATTCAAAGCAGGGTCTTTTTTAAGATCCAAGCTGAACCCTGTTGCTGATCCCCTGATTCTCATAAAACATTGCAAATGACAATCAAAATCCTTATACAATCTCGGTATCCTTTATCTAACATTATATACCCACTTTCTCAACAAGATGTATATTATTATTTGAATATTTCATTATAAACTCTAGTATTTTATACTTATTTATACTCAGTAGTTTAATATTACAGTATCACTACCGTATTTGCCACATGAACAGTAAGCCAAAAAACGTTACCTTTTTACAATTTTCAGTTTATTATTTGGAACCAAATTTAATCAATGAATTTTGAATCAGTTTAGAAATTTTTAAGACATCTGGAAATTTGAACTCGGTTTGAAAAAAGCTAATGTAAAGCACCATTAAATTAGTACTAAAGTAAAACCTTTGCATAAATAATCAACCAAAGCAATGTTTTTTTATATATGCCATTGTGAAATCGGTTACCTTTCCATACAAAGGAACACTAGTGCATTACATTTATTGCATACACAATATTTGTGCAATTCCATTTGGTGCCAAAAGCGGCGCAGAAATTACACACTTCACCTTTAACAAAGTCAAACTCTTATTACGGAGTTTAAAAGCCACAACAAAACTTCAGCTAACCAGTGTAGGCGTATCTCCTTTCCTCCCCACAGCACAAATACACTCCCCCTCTCTCTTCGTCTCTCTCTCTCTCTCTCTCTCTTTCACACACACACACACACACACACACCTTTCAAATGCAAGCTGTTTATTTACTTAATGTTAAAGCTATTCCATTAAGCAGCCAGGCCCAGGTGCTTCATCCCTAAAAGGGATTTTGCTTCCTCAAATAAATACCACGGCAAGGCGCTGCCAAAATGATATTGACCATGAATATAACAAATGTTATATATAACACATAGAGAACAATAAACATCAACCTATGTGAGCCATTAAGGACATATACTTTAAATTTTAGTGAATGTTTGGAGCTTATGATGATTTATGAACATAATCTGATCATTGTAAGGTGTATTTTTAAGGAAGGCAAGCTAAGACTAAGCCCATATTGTATGGCTTACCTGCTTATGTTCAACAATGTGCTAATGATTTCACTTTCGTCTTACCAAAATGAGTTCAACCGTGTGGTGTATTTGCATTGCTAGTACAAAGAAAACAAAACGACTAGGAGAAAACACACAACCTTACTTAAGAAAAAAAGAAGCAAATGCATTCATTTGATGTTGGAAGCACCGTCTATAATCATTCTATCGTTCAATTTGACCCATTTAAAATACGGTCATCTCTTTTCAGTTGGATGAAGAAATTGAAAAGTGATGGAAAAAAAGAAAGAAAAAACAGAGTATGTCTTCAGATGAAAAGAAGACAAACTGAGCTTTGTGATATATGTGACAAACACTCTCGCACACACTCCTCGCAGAGCGTTTTTGTGGACAGATTTCCCTTTCATCTCTCTGAAGACAACTCCTCTGACAGAAGCCGAGACTGCTGCCTGCCTGACTGCCATCACTTCCATTCAGTACAAAGATTCTGTCACGAAGACTCGCTCCGACGCAGTGGCAGACCAACTATATCAAAGCCTTTCCTCCTCTAAGAGAATGGAATTCGTTCAGTTATCAATACCAAGACAAATATAATGGATTTATAATTGTCATTTTCTAATAAGCATTTACAGAAGAGCCTCATTCTGCACTTTCTAGTAAATAAACAGCATCTAACTTTTATTAAAGTAAGTAGAGACACAAATCTGTTAGATTAAAAAGCCTAGTACCGTTTCCTTTTTCAAATTTTCAGTTTACTAAATATATCAATGAATTTGGAATCAGTTTAGAATTTTTTTAGCTTAAAGCACCATAAAAGTAGACCAAAAGTAAGACCTTTGCATGAATCAAAAACCAAAGCAATATCTTTGATACATGCCATTGTGAAATCAGTTACTGTCCATACAAAGTAGTATGCATTATGTTAATTGCACAAACAAAACTGTTAGATATGTTTGGATAAAATACTATCCATCTAACATTAAAATAACCTAGAAGGAAAAGTAGCATGGTGATTTGGACATTTGGACTTCTCAACTGTTTCCAACGTCATAATTTTGGCATAATTTGGCCAACAGTTATTTAACAGTACCATTACTTACAAAAAATAAAATAAAATAAAAAATTAGCACCATGGCAATGCCATTATTTTTTTTGTAATTATTGTAATCGTCCATACTGTAGACAACAGACAACTTCTATGGTATTATCATTACACACTTCCACAATACAGAAAAATGCTGACACTTTCACGATTAACAAAAAAGAGAAGCTGGCGCTAATTCTTTCGTTTCAGATGTTACCGCTCGAAAAATTCTTTTTATTACAGCAGAGTTATAAACCTCTCTGGAGTTATGCACACAGGCGCATAAACAACTGTGTGACTACCATAAGCATTTAACTTTCTCGTTAGCAATCTCCCCCGTGTGGTGCTTTAGCCATGCTGGCTTGTTTATTATGTTCATAGCTTTGGCAGAAAAAGAGATTTAAGTGAACTCCTACGAATCGGAAGCACTTGTAAATGCATAGAAACACACTCAGCTGTAGAAACAGGGGAATTAGGGGCTTACCAAATGCTAATGCTAATACAAAGCAATTTTCAACCTGATGCTGATACACAGAATTACATTTTTTTTTTTGGAGTAAGCAATAAAATGTACTCGGAAGAGCTATTACATGGACCCTAATCCACCCCTGCGCCCTAACATGCATCAATATACAACTTTTCATTTGGTGTTACCTCAGAATTTCCATCTTTGTGGTTGCCGTAAAACGAGAGGATGAGGCAAATAAAGTAAATAATCAAGTGTATGATCTTCAGAGGCATTCCAATTTAGCTCTTGGCAGGCGCCACACAGCATGCAAATATCATATTTTCCCCTGCTGTTTAGCTCTCTGAAAATGTACTCAGAGTTTAAGTGGATATACACTTACTTTAACTTATGGAATTGTGGTTGAGTGGGGATAGGACTGTATCAGCTATCCATACAGAAATAAACGTGTGTTTCTGCTAAGAAGTGGACTGAATTAAATATTTAAGTAAGTCTTTTTGCGTTAGAACAAAGTGTATGAAAGTGTATCAAAATCCAAATTCTTCAGTAGCATTCTTGTCATAATCTCCAAATATTTTTACTGAAAAAAAGATACTGGTTTCTATAAAGTTTTTACAGTGTTTGTAGTGTGTAATGACAAAAGAGTGAGGTCAACAGACTAATGATGCAGAAAGAAGGCAGGGGCAGCTTTTTAAGAAGGTGTATATGGTAAGAAAAACAGAAAGAGAAAACAAACACAGACATAGTGAACTAGGTTTGCGTATTTGGGTGTGTGTGAATGTGTCTGTAAGCATGAGCTCATGGGAAAGGATGGGAAGTCCCTTCCTTGTCCACTATTTTAGAGATAGAACAGACACACAAACTCGATCCCTCTCACACCCTGTGCCTTAACACTCTGTGTGAACACCCCTATTTCACTTCTATGGTTTGCTCCAGTCTCCATGTCAGCTGCTTAGGGCTGTTCCATTCTGTAGCAGACAGGTTGGGAAACCTGTTTGGAAACCAAATATCATTTCACATATTGTTTGGTGCCACTACTGGTTAAATTATCCTCATCATAGTACCTGGATAATTCAAAAAGTCTTATTAATAATTGACAATGACTGTTTGTCAATGATATGTTGATTTGTTGATTTGTCAATGATATGTTGATTTCTCAGCAACTCAACAAGGATTGATAAAAACCCAAATCGTTCCTCAAAACAAGAAACATGAGAAACAAAGGGAATAAAAGACCTGTGCAGTTTAGTGGTAAACTTTGACAAAAATAAACGACCTCTCCTTTTCTCTCAGCCTTGAGAAAAGCATAGAAACACAAGAGCTTCAACAAATCAAGTGATTCATTAAACTAGATGTAGAATAATAGCACAAGACCTGCCTTCTGTAGTCAACAAATACACACACACAAACACACACACACGTGCATCCTCACTGATACACAGCTCCACTGGAGTCTAATAACTAATCATTTGTTTACCTTCTCCAAGGACTTGCTTATTTGCGGTCGTCTTCAGTTCCAGCGCTGCGTTTAACCTCCCTGCCCTGCAGAGACAACAAGCACAGAGGAAAAACCGTAGATGTAAAATTACTGCAGCTGTCACAAACCATCAGTCATCTCTGTGCATACAAAATGACATTAAAAGTAAGCTATTTTGATGGTGCAGACAAACTAATGAGGACTCAATCGTGGACATACCGAATAAGCACATCTTCTACTAAACAGAACTTGAGAGAACAGAAAACACACTTTTATCTTTTAACCGTTAACTACAATATGGAAATGTGTGATTCATCGCCCTTATTAATCCATTTCATTTTCAGGGTTAATCTTTAACTTTATATCAAGCAACAGTTGTACAGTAGAGTTTACAATAAATATGCTGCTAAAACTAGATCTGTTACCAAAACAAGTAACAAAACATATCATAATACCATTTTTTGGACATATACACTACCTTTTTTTAACTTTTTAAAAGAAGTCTCTTGTGAACAAAATGCTGAATTTATTTGATCAAAAAGACAGTAAAAACAGTAATGGAGTGAAATATTTTTTTACAATTTGAAATACTTATTTTCTATTTTTTAAATTATAATTTATTTCTGTGAGAAATTTTCTGCATTATTCCAGTCTTCAGGGACACATGGTCCTTCAGAAATCATTTTAATATGCTGACTTGGTGCACAAGAAACATTTCATATTATTATCAATGTTGAAAACAGTTGTGCTGCTTATAGGGTTACTCCACCCCAAAATGAAAATTTTGTCATCCATCTGCCATCAGTGGTTCAATCTGAACTTTATGAAGCGACGAGAATACTTTTTGTACGCAAAGAAAATAAAAAAAACGACTTTATTCAACAATTCGTCTCCTCCGCAAACAATGCTGTTCTGTGTCAGCCACACCACACGGATACGCGGTTTTCGTTCAAATCAAAGCGTAAATAAACGTAGAAGACGTAGTTTGCGTCCAGCGGATACTCTCCAAAATGCCGCTATGGTGACACGGAGGAGATGAATTGTTGAATAAAGTTGTTATTTTTATTTTCTTTGCGTACAAAAAGTATTTTCGTTGCTTCAAAAAGTTCAGATTGAACCACTGATGGCAGATGGACTATACTGACGATGTCTTTCATACTCTTCTGAGCCTCGACAGTGCTATTTACTTGGTAGTCAATGGGACAGTCAGAAGCCTCCCGGTTTTCATCCAAAATATCTTAAATTGTGTTCCCGAAGACAAACAAAGCTTTTATGGGTTTGGAACGACATGGGTGATTAATGACAAAATTTGTAACCCTTTAATATTTTTTTTTGGAAACCATGATATATATATTTTTTGCAGGATTCTTTTATGAATAAGAGAAACTTCAAAAGAGCAGCATTTATTTTAAAGAGAAATCTTCTGAAAAAGTATCATTTTTTGGGCATGGTGTCACACTACTACCAAAATGTAGCCTATTAACATGGTATTCTTGGAAGTACCATGAAATACAACATAAAAACCATAATGCATTCATTTCAGTTTCAAAGTATCATATAGTATTATCTGCCACAATGCCTTTTTTTATAAAGTACCTCCTCCTAAAAGCCAGTGAGGCAAACAAGCTCACATTTACAGTCTCAATATACTCTGAGAGCATATTCTCATGCTAGACTATTGAGAAAGATACTATAGGCCAGCATCCCTTGGGTATTTGAATAAAAGCACGAAAGCTTAGCCGAACGTGAAAAAATATGCAGTTTACATTTGGCAGTCAAAACAGTGGCTGGCCGTTTGAGCAGAGTGATTCTGTTTATCTCAGGTAAAGTGAGCGCAGATAAAACACATTGGTACAGCCGGTCCATGTTCCTGCATCAATTATCTGTTAAACGCCCTTGTTAAGGTGGGTGGTCAGCATTTACAGCGACTAAAAACACCAGCCACCACAAGGACTGTATGCGTTTTCTGCGTATCTTGTGCTGATTCCATTTTCTCTCATTCTAATTCATTAGACTTCAATTAACACGTCATGCCTGCTGTTATGAATCAATAGCTCTTGGTGACAGGTGATGAATTTTTCAGCTTAAAAAGCTAAACATCATTTATTCAAATCACCTGCTAAGGTCTCAGGTGCTAAATGAGTTTACTGAAATGCCTAACGCTCATTTAGACAAATGTTCTCTCGTCCTAATGACGAGAACGTTTTGCATTGAGAACGGGAAGGGGGGGAGAAAAAGAGAGACACACAACAGCAGTTACCTTTCAGTTTTTAGCACCGTAATGTGTTGCTAAATCGATAACAGTCCAGACTGAATGCATGAAGTTGGAGGTAATGCTGGTGTTTTGAACAGCGGGGTGGTGGAGGCCTGGGGAGTGAATAAATACACTCGTACTGTTAGACCCAGCTGGAGAAGGAAAAGAACCAGCACTCTGGTGCTCAGGGAACTTGCTGAGATGATCGGCTTCATGGGTGTGTTATGAAGGAAACGCGGCAAGAGAGACAACTAAATGAGCACATGGGCTAAATACTGTCTGAAGATAATAGCGAAGAAACAGACAAGGAAAAAACAACAACTTTAAGTTCTTGTGTAAAGGTGTTTCTTCAACTATGGACAATTTTGGCTCTTTGGACTTAATTAACTCACTTTTCAAATTCACTAGTTTGTCAAACAATGTCCAACGGTGTCCATAAGTTGTTGACTTACATATTTTTACACTTTTTGCATACACGTGTTTTGATATGACCTTCAAATAACAAAAAGAAAAAAAAAATATTATTTTAATAAAATATTAGGGTAATTGTGTTTGACCTAAAATCCGGTAAAAACTTTGGTCATACATGACAATGATGGCTAAAAATTATATCACGCGCATGAATATCAACAATCTCATTTATAAAACCAGACCTGAAGAGGACTTCTGCAAAATGTTGTTCTTATTCAACCGCATTTACATCGTACAGGCTGTCGAATCACACACTCCAACTGATTCCTGGCTAAAACCAAGCCAATCCTAACGGAAAAGGCCCTGGTGGTCATTATGAACGCCTCTTCAGTCCATCTAATGGACCATCTCTTTCCTCACTTCACCAAAAACACAAGAGCACATGAATATTTACCACCAAGCAAAGCCATTCCATTAATCGGTTTGCGAATGCTTAAATAGCATATCTGTGGCTACTTCTGCAGTGGGGTCATAAATGAACATTCCTGCTTCGTTAGCATATTAATTTATGCAGAGATTGAGTGCAGCTCATAGGCTGTGACCAGCTCCTCTTCTCCCCTATTGGTCAAGGAAGCAAATCTAGCCAGTGTCCTCTGACAAGCACTGCACAAAAATATTGTAGAATGGTGTTGTGTAAAACTATTAGAGGAACAGTCCCCTTTTGTTCCTCCGTAAAACAAAAAAGAAAATAATTTTTTGAAGAACATTAACATTTCTCTTTTGTATAAAATGAAAACATATAGTGAAAGCAAAACATAAAAATGACAAAAAGCACCATAAAAGTAGTCTATTTGACTCACTAGATGTAGTATTTTAGATTTATGTATTTAACTGTACATAAAATGTACAGTAATTGTACTTATTTCTAAACACCACACAAAGCTGTCTGACTTTATAAGACTTGGGGCCAAATTTACTAAACAGGGCAAATTAGCGTTAGATGGGAGGGGAAAATTCTGCGGGGGATTTACTGACAAGGTGCACATTAAAAAACATAGAAGCAACATCTCATTTCCATAATGACCAGCGCAATCTACAAAAGAGCAGCGAAAATTAAATGACGTTAAATAATGATGCAAATACCAGTGAACTGACAAACGCAAATCTTAGTAAATCGTGTCTCCTCCCATAAATTCACAGATCGAAAAGGAAACTAAAATGTATATTTTTAGTAAGGTGAGTTGCAAAAATAACTCACGCCTTTTGTCCACGCCTTTTCAGCACCAATTTCCCACTTCGTGTCTTTAGTAAATCCTGATAGTAGTTTTTAACGCCAAATGAGGGTTTGCCCTGGCGCAAGCTGATAGTAAATCTGGCCCATGGGATATTGTAAGCAAGTCGTATGGACCTGCTGTCAAAAAAAGGGAAAAGAACAGAGTGAACATTCTTCAAAATGTCTGGGTGATTTTTTCCATTAAACTTTTATTAAACTTTCAAACCTTAAACTCTGAACCAAAAAAGGACAAATCGCATCAGAAAAGGAGAAAACAGAAAAAGAGAGACCGCGAATGAGAGACCGAGCAGAGGATAGGCTGTGATATCTATATTGAGTCCATTTGTGTTTGTTTTAGGGTGTGTGCACATGATTTTCCAAGTCACTGTCTGTGCTCTGAAATACAGGAAAATTGCATGACTCACTTTGAGACAAATGCAGCTGTTTACAAAGGCCTGACAAAAAGGTGACTGAACCGAGGTCTCTCTCTCTCTCTCTTTCTCTCCTACTCACTCTCTCACCAGAGCCTGATTCATTTCAACTATTCCCAAAAACCTGAAAGTCATTTTTGTAATTCGCTTACAAGCAGGCTTCGCCCATTGTTTTGCACGTCCACGTTCGTGTAAACAACGGCGGTTTCCGACATGCAAACAGACGCGAAACCTAATTTATCTGGGCTTGTACGTGGGTCACTTGAGCTTCTGGAGGCCGAGCGAGTCGGTACATAGTCTGCTGAATGTCAGGCTGTCTGAGTCTAGACATTTTTTTTTCGGACCTGCCCTCACGTTTTGCTGAGCAAAGAACAAAGTACACAGAGTACATACACACACACACACACACACACACACATAGCTTTCACAGTCTTAATACCAAGGCAGCGGTATTTCATTCCTATCCCAAAACAAACAAGGCAGTGCATTTCTTTACACTATTTAAATGTTAACAGGCAAGAGCGCGGGCTGAATAGAGCATTCTTTCACTCTGGATACCAGAAACGGCCCAGCCAGACTTTCAAAACACGTTCTAATGAAATCATCCAAAAGATAAATAAAAAGCTGCACTTGTTTTCTTTTCTGAGCTTACCTCCCCCTCTTCTTTCTTTTCCTTTTTTTCTGTAATTGGATTATACTTTTTTTGAGTACAGACCAGCACCATGAGTGCATGGAACTACTGTAGAGCGATTTCTCTTACTCTCTGACATGACATTTATACAGCTAAGGACTAAGAATGTGCGGGTTAACACAGGTCTTACCCTGAAACAGAGGGGTTTAACCCAGTTATGCAATGTTATCTTTATGAGCAGTGAAATAGTATAGTTTTATTAATGCCCAACACCAATATAGATATCTAGAGGTTAGCAATGCAATATAATTTAATCATAGCAAATATGATGTACACAAAATTGTACTTCGAGTTCATGATATTTAGTAAAAACTCGAGATTTAAAAACAGAAAATTATACATGTGCATTATACATTGGCAGCAGCCATAAAAATGGTCAATGACAATATCTAGCGATTATGGCTGTTCAATATTACAGAACACACAGCAAATAAGATATACACAAAATAGTAAACAAAAAAAAACAAAAAATAATAAATAAAAAATGCTAAAGGCAAAAAATAAAAAAATAAATAATAATAATAATAATAATAATAATAATAATAATAAAATGTGTATTATCCATTTACAAATATTTCAGAAGAAATGGCCAAATATCTGCCGGTATATAGACTACCATTTAAAAGTTTGAGAGAAACTAATATTTTATATATTTTTTTACTATTATTTTACTATTATTTATTACTCATTTTAAATAAATTAACACTTTTATTCAGCAAGGATACATTAAATTGACAGCAAATACATTTATAATGTTACAAAATATTTCTTTTTCAAATAAATGCTGTTCTTATGAACTTTTATATTCATTAAAAAAAAATGAAAAAAATGTATCACTGTTCTGACAAAAATATTAAATCAGCACAACTTACTACAACATTACTACTAATAAAAAATGTTTCAACAAATTGGCATATTAGAATGATTTCGGAAGTATCATGTGACTCTGAAGACAGAGAAGAGTGGCTGATAGACAGACAGACAGACAGACAGAGAAGAGCTAAATAAAGACTTTTATAGATTTCCTAACTATTACACATACTTTTTTTTTTTTTTTTTTTTTTTTACCGTATTAATAATTATGGTTCATTTCTTTGTATGATCTCAACCATGCTTTAACGTCTCCTCTGACATCACGTTTCCTCTTTCTCCCCACCAATCGCCTTCTTTTTCTCTTGCCCTCTCTTTTTCTCATCCGTTCTCTTCTCTCCTTTGACCACAGATCCTGTGCACTATTAATATCAATAACCCACAAATTCCATTTCCCTGTACAGAGACAGAGTGAGAGCATGCATAGTGACTGAGGAAAGCGCAAAATCTCTCAATACAGATTCACTTCTCCTTTTGAGGCAAAGATCTAATTGGACAGGAGAGAGTGGAGGCAGACACCGTGTGGTTTGCTCAGAAAGAGAGCGAGACAGTGAGAACGAGGGGGATCCGAGGTACACAGTCAGAAAGGTAAGCGTTTTAGACAGTATTTTTAGCCCAGCAAGCAAGAGGGAGAGTAAATGCATCGCTTAAAGTCTGTGAACACTTACCCATGAACTTAACCCAGTGCTCCACAAGCCAAATCCAAACAATTCCAGCGTCCCACACTTTGATCTGCACTATAACAAAAGTCCTCTCTTCACCAGCTGCCTCTGTATCAAGTTGTAAGTGAGGTGCGAGCAGTGTGCAACCAGCAGCCTTGCCTCGTTCGTGCTCTCTGGCTCGCACACACATGCACTCTCGTCTCGGGGGCTGGAGGTATGTGGTCTAAACACAACAAAAGCCTGAGTCGAAGATTGAATATGCAGGAAGAGGGCCTCCGTTTGCATAAACACAAACACTCAGCAAATGAAGGGCTGGCACCGATCGCACCACTGCCTGCTGGGAAACGCATACCTGTCCCGTTCTGTCCCTGGAATACTTTTATCAAACTACGGCTGAGAATGGACTATACTGGAGATAAATTACAAATGTTTGATTTGATGATTCCTAAATGAGTAAGTGTAAAATTTAAATATTTACATTATTTGCAGATATTCTAGATATTCTTTGCATGAAATACAATTAAGAATGATTTCTTATTTTACTGAGAAATGAACTATATTCTCAACTATATCTATAACTATATAACTATATTTATAAATCAATGACATCTGATCATTCCAGTTTCTCCAAAAAACTTCAGTTCTTATTTTTTATTTATTTTTTACATTGTTTTTTTTTATTCTTACAAATGATTTAAGCTTGATTGCACTGTAAAGTTATATAATATAGTTAGTTAATATTACACTATAATTGTATAGTTAATATAATATAACATATAATACATAATATAATATAATATAATATAATATAATCACTATTATTATTATTATTATTAAAATACAAATTTGTTTTGGTTTATGCTTTGCACTGGGCACATTGTTATATTGAATATAAAAATAATAATAGTGATGATAATGATGATTTCGTTTCATTAACTCATATTCATTTGTCTTTGCTGATTTGAATCTGATGTTTCCACTTTTCTTACATGCTTGTTATTAATAAAACTTAGGAATGAAAACAACTTGACAAACAGGATGTAGGTGGAGGTAAAAAGGACAGTCCAGTTCAATAATATGGTGCTTTACTTCTTGCAACTCTCCCTTTCTCTCTCTCTCTCTCTCTCTCTCTCTCTCACTCTCTCTCGACCTCAAAGTGGCTGTTGAGAGATGCAATGTCACATGATTGACGGTAAGCTGAGCAATCACGACTCATTCCAGCAAAGAATCCCGAGCATGACACTCATTCATAAACGCACTCACATGTGTGACTTTAACAACTCACTTAAAAAAAGGAGCAGAGAGTGAGAAACTTCGAAAGAGAGAGAGATGGAGAAAGATGGGGAGAGAAAAAGGGGAAGGGATCAGGATTGACGGATGAGGTGAGTGAGAAAGGAAAAGAAAGAGGGAGCACAGATAAAACCTCCAGAAAATAAACAGGGTGTCTTGTTTCAAAGGCGAGGGGGACACACAGGCATTCCATTGTTCAAGCCAATTATCAGAGGCAAATAATAACAGCAGATGGATCCAGCAAGGCCAAAGAATGAGTGAGTGAGAAGTGGAGAGCTGCAGAACAGATGATGAAATGTGAGAGAGGAGGAGAAGGAGGGGTCAGAATAACCCGGTCCTAAAGCCTCACACACCAGATGTGGACTTCTGCAGGGACGGTGCACAAACACAAACTTTCATCACAACAAGATGTTTTAAAGATAAAAAAATATATATTTTTTATATTTATAATTTTTTTATTGTGTTTTTTATTTTATTTGTTTATTTATATTTATTTTTTGCTATTTTTGGTTCACAGACAACAACAGACAGGCCAAGAATGGAATCGGGACAAGATCAGAATTAAAACATTCATTTCTCACATACTGTAAGCACCAATAAACAAAACCGCCTCACAAACATCATGATGAGATGATGACTTCAAGATATAATTGTCAAGTGCAAAAACACATTGTTATTATTATTATTATTATTATTATTATTATTAGCACTAGAAACAAAGTATTGTTTCACACAAAAACAAAAAATTTATCAAAATGTATTGTTATTATATATTTTTTAAAATATTTATAATACAATAATATTATTTGCACCAGTCACCTAGCTTCAAAACAACAAACAACAACAACTACTAATAATAATTATTTATTTTATTATTAGTGTAACAATATTTATTAGTAGTAGCAGCAGCACTACACACATTCAGCTTCACCCAACAAAATCTTATTATATAAAAAATGACTACATTAACAATTCATAATAACCAACAACAGTAATAATAATTTTATATTTTTATTATTATAGCTATAAAATTATTATTATTATTATTATTATTATTATTATTATTATTATTATTATTATTATTATGTAGAAACAGAATTGGGACACCATAAGCAACAAGGCTAAATATAAACATCATGCACTAACTAGCAAGCCATTAATTATTAGCAATATACTAATTACACTAATTGTAATTTGCTCATGAGATAGGAGTTTTGTTCACTCAAAATTATTGTATTATTGTATAATTATTGTATTGCGTCAAAAAGTTAGTTGCTTCTGCTTTGAGCTACTGAGTAAAGGCTATGTGTTATGTTGAGAGTATTTCTCGGTTTTGTTTTTTTGGGTGTATTTTATTAGCAGCGGAGCTACAGGGAAGAGCATCTGAAGCGAGAGGAACCGGCAACTCAATATGCTGAAGGATGTGTCATATCGCTGCTCAACTGACAGCCTAAGTGTGTGCGCACGGGGAGAGGGGGGCCTTTTTCAGCCTAAAACAAAACGCATCCTCAATGTGCCCCTGTCAAGGGTGGGAGATGTCTTCAGATAGTGGCACAAAAGATCAACCGTTCCTTTTCAGCCGAGAGAAAAGAAAGAAAGTTTTCGTTTCATTAACTCAAGACTAAAGCGTAATTATCTCCCTATGGGCCGCAATCACCAAAAGAAGGATAATAGAACTGAAAGCACTTTCCACTCCACTCATCTAAGCGGTTCTTTTCTTCTCTCTCTTTTTTTTTCCACTTGTTTTTTCTTCTCCACCCTCAGATGAGATTAACCAATCGAATAATGGCAACAGATTGCGGGGGCAAGAGGAAAATACAACTTTCAGAATGGTGTCTGTTTGAGAGCTTTAAAGATTCGCCGTTATCTGGCTTAGTGTTCTTCTACTTGTCAGCGAAATGGTTTCCTTTCCTTTCGTCTGGCATCTCTTTTCCTCTTTATCTCTCTCTCACTGACTTTGGAACGGGCTGGAGGAAAAACAGGGTGAGGGAGGTTAGCCTCTAAGTCGCCCTGGTTCTGCCTAAAACGAGCTATTTCACAAATTCGAGATTTAGATTTAGATAAAACGCAAACATTTTATAAGTATATCCCTTTTTCTCAATTACTAACAGGCTGCTACTTAAAGGTGCTTGCAGCGCTAGCCTTAAGATAAGTCCCTCAAGGATTTGCAGCTAGAAACACAGAGCAGGCCCTGGATTTAATTAGCTTATGAAAATAATTGCCATTAGCACAACTCGGAAACGGTTTGGAGCACCACGCCATGACGGGAGGAGAAAAATCTCCCACTTCTGCAATGGAGAAGACAAAGAAATAGTGCGAAAAAAGGAAATTGGCAGGCCAAGTGACTGTTTTGTGCACTGACACAGAGGTCGAGTTAATTAGACTATTGTCATTTTAATCAGGACAGCTTCTCGGTCAGCCTTCCCTCAAAGAGCGAGTGAGCGTGCGCACGTCGATGCCATGCTCAGGGCCTCTGCTCGATGTCTGCGTGCCGGTTCTATGGACTCGCTTCACTAATGAGCAATGCCACAGAAACAAAGCCCCCGAAGGACCACCGGGGGAAACTCCTCGCCCTTCTCTCTGCTCACTTCTCTGTTCATTTGAAAATAATTTAAATATCAAATATTTGAAATCATTTGCGTCTCCCTGGCTATCTGATATTGAATGGCAAGTCTTTCATGTTGCCTTTATTATGTTCATAAACCGGCATTAAAATTCAGAACTATCATTACAAGTGACTATATTTATTACAGCAACTATCATTTCGGTCCGAACCATGGATTGTTTTCGGATAACTATGAATATTTAATTCTGACAAGACATCGTTATGCAAAAATATCCACAATGAGAGTTGTCGCACCATAAATGCATAAATCCCGTCCAAAACAGTCACAGAAACAGGAAGCTGAATTTACATTGTACACTGTAAAAAAGTCAAATTACAAACTTGGGTTCAGTCTTCAGTTTTTGAGCATAATTAAACTGGCTGTATATTTCATCTCATTTTTTACAATCTTGTCTCACATAACATAAAAATGAAGTTGAAATTGGTTAAAGTAATGGAAAAACATATGTTGACTAATTGACCGTATAATTTTGTTACAGTGTACAATAACTTAAAATCCCACTTAATTCTGTTTTGGTTATGGTTCACATAGTAAATGTGAAAAACAAAGGCAAAAACATAAACATCTGAACATCCTATATCACACGTTGCCTAAAACAACTAGATCTCATAACTGGAGATGTAACGGTATTATCAATATCGTGCTATCGATATTATCGTGGTCACATGACGATATGAAACGATAGGTCTTCCGTGCAAAAAGTGTAGTTTTTAAAATATATTTAAGTGTCTTGTTCTAACATAAAAGGTTTTTAAAGTTGTGTTTTGGGCCATTATGCTTTGGCATTGTATCTGTCAAACGAACTAAAACCAAAAGCACAATATGGCTTAATCCCTTCATCAAGTCTGTTTTCGCCTGCGCGATTCAAAGCGAAGCGTGCATTTTGTTCAGGTGATCAGCTTGTGATTCGGTGTTTTCCACGCCTCCAAACGGCTCAGTTCACAGTGAATGCAGTGAACTCGTTATTGCATGTGCTGTGAGTTTAGCGTGCATTTGGGAACGCAACAGCACCAATTATGCTTTATTTTCGCGGCAGATGATTATAGCATTTCACTAGATTTATAGTGAGACGCGTTTTCACTGAAGCTGGAGTTCTCCTTCAAAATAAAAACTCTACTGCCGTTTCCGTCAAAATAAACACTTAAAAGTGCAGTATGAATTGCTGACAGCTAGCGGTTTAAATGCAGTCCAAATTCAAAATATCTCTTTCAAGTGTAGAAATTATGATAGAAGTATTGTCATTTCCCTACTGTAGTGTAAAGCAAGAATAATATACCTATGAAATATTAATTTTCATTTGCAATTGTTTTTCAATATATGGCTATTACTGTCATAGGAATAGCAATAATATCAAATTGTTGTTGTTATTATTATATTCTAATTTATTTGGCTTCCTAAAACACCAGTGTGAATGTAATTTAGACAGACAGTATACCACAAATAAAAAAGTCCCATTTAAAGTTCAGGTACAAGTCAATTCATTCATTTTTTTAGGGTGTATTCACACCTGTCTTGTTTGGTTCGATTGAATCGAACTCAAGTTCGTTTCCCCCTTTGGTGAGGCTCTTTTAGGCAGGTGTGAATACAGCAATCGCACTCGGGTGCGGACCAAACAACCGTACCAAGACCCAGCTGAAGAGGTGGTCTCGGTCCGCTTCCAAACGAACTCTGGTACGGTTGAATGGATGAACCAATGAATGGATGACCTTAAGTGCACATGTGGTTGTGTTTACAATTTCTGGTTCGCTTACTAAAAGAGCAGTGTGAAAGCAAACCAACTTTGTATTTGGTCCAGACCAAAGCAAGTGAACTAGTGGACTTTCCTGGTGTGAATGCACCCTTAGTTAAGAACATGGGTTGAAGCTCTTAATTTTAAACTCTCAAAGTGGATTAGATAGTATAATTTAACTTTAAAATGTACAAAATTTAGATTTTTTTTACCAAGTCTTCATTTGTCTTCTTTTTAAAATCGCAATAATATCATATCATAGACTTCATATCAAGATATTATCGTGTCATGAGATTTTGATATCATTACACCCCTACTCATAAAAACTCAGACATCAACTGTGCATTGCTTTAGGCTGACTGCCTGCTTTGAATACACTTCCCCAGGACATTATCGGTTCTGTTTATTTCCATATACCCCACTATGTACCATATGGGTGACATATAGAACAACATCTAACAGTTGTAAAGAAATTCAGTTGGATGCACGTTAACTCTTTTGGTTGTCATTATATATAAATTAAGCTTCCTAATGATTTGTGCCTGCAGTCACGTCAAAAACATATCATAGCATGGAAATAGGGAGCCAACGTTTTTACATTTTAACATAACTTGTCAAAACTGTAAACATGTTGCAAAAGCCTAATTTAGTCGCATCATACTGTACCACTCTCCAGCTATTAGAAACACCTAGTTGCTATAAACTGCAAAAACACACATTTATGAAAACATTACTCATCTCCCCTTGAGTTGCAGTCTCCTTACGAACTTCATTTAGGCCTTATTCTGTCCAACATACTGCACAATTTGTCTAATTTGCATGTAGCTGGAAAAATAATTCTCTCATTTATTTCTTAAACTCGAGATGAAAAACAGACTAATGGCTCTATCTTAATTTGGAATTTTCTTGCCATTTATCATCTTGCAGATAGTTCATAGTTTTATCACTCATCATAAATATTTCAGGCAGTGTTAATATTAATTTGATCAGATATTAATTTTACTCAAAATGCGAGTAAAAATCTATTATTCAACAAAAGGAATGATCAGTGAAGCTGATGGGAGATTTTTAAAGCAGCTTTAAATAATCAATCCAGATCCACGTCTTTCCTCGTTATTAGTTTATTAGGTTAACAAAACAAAAACAGCATACTTAAATCATAAATCATAATTAAACCCCCATGGAAACTAGTTCAAAACTGGTTACACTAAGGTCACATGATCAGCACAATCAAAGGTGATTTGTTGACACACTGTGACATGCTGCACCTCTATTGGGGATTATCATGGATTACATGAATAAATTAGACCCTAATTTGAATACCAGTCTCCTCCCCACTGGACACTGTCTTTAGGGCAGATTAATCTTCCTCTACAGTCTGTAACAGGCTAAATCACTACGATTATTGCTCATCTTGTGATATTCTAAACCCCTAAATCTACATACTAAACTTCAATTCATAACTCATCCTGAGTGATGTGCTATGGCTATGTATCAATCTCAAATCAGACTTTCAATTCCCCCCTTGTAGACAATAAAACTGTCTGTAATTTCTGCTTTTTTACCTAATTCTTGTACTACCTAATTCATATACATACATAAATGTATGCAAATGTATTCACATTGTACCACTGAGATGTCGCAATTAAAAATGTTAGCTTTTTTCCCTATAAGAGATTCCATCTGCAGAACAACAACAACAAAAAATTACTACAAATATTTTATTGAAATTAAGTTGATAAGATAAATGAGTAAATCAAGTGACATTAGCTACATTTAAACAGTGTTCTAAGGCTGCTCCTTCCCTTCAATTATTCATCTCTTTCGTTACTGCCGAGCACATAGAAAAGAATTAAAAACCGCTGATTCCTCCTAATTAATGCTCTCGCTGATACTCGCTACAGATGTCTTAGATTTCTCTGGTAATCTTTCACTGTGTTTAACCCTGTCAAACATTCAGGCGGTCTATTTTTTTCCAGTCTCTCTCCATCTCGCGCCTCTTAACCCCCTCTATTTCTCCCGCTTGTCTATCCGTCCCATCCCCACCACATTCTGTCTTGTCTCTATCTCTCCCACTAAATCACCACTTGATGTTTCTTAATTTATTCCACTCTTTCTCTTTCTCCCCTCTCTTTCCCTCCCACTCATGGACACACACTCACATACACAGCGAGAAGGGGGGGTGGTGTGTTTTCTTTGGGTGAAACGTACGTTACTGTGTGAGAGAGGAGACTTTAAATAAACATCTGCACAGCATGGTCACAATAGAGTCTTTTGTGTTGAAATGTGGAGAGAAATGATGATGTTTTAAGGGCCATTTTCAGCTCGGCAACGACATGGACTCAACATGAGAACTCTCAAACAGGTTTGTTCACTCAAAAATGTTAATTCCGTCTTCATTTAGTCACCCTCATGTTGTTACAAACCTGTATAAAGTTCTTTTTTCTACAGAACAGGATAGGAGATATTAGGAAGTCTGTGCTGGTCAGCCTTGCCTATGCAATTACAGTGCAGGGACATTCAAGCTTTGAAAAAGAACACAAAAGCACCATGAGCATCACAAAAGGTGTCTATAAAATATGTCCAATGAGCTATATTATTTGTGTGAGAAACTGAACATTTATGCCATAATGTGCTAACCATTGGAACTGGATTGAATCATTGAGTTAAATGCTACAAATTATTTTGTGAACAAATCATTAATAGACTCAAAAAAATAAATCAGATATTGCTATTTTCTCTCATGAATGCACAAAGGGAAAGCTAGGCAGGATGTCAAGATTTTCAGTGAATAATGACTGAAATGCTGACATTTTATGGTGCATATGCATAATTTTGGACTTTTGAACACTATTGTAGTTGGATAGAAAAGAGCATGGAAACAGTCCTCACAATATCTTTATGTTCTGAGGAAGAAATTCCAAGTGCAGCTGTAGCGAAATCCCACAAAATCCCAAAAATTTTTTTTTAAATAACTAATGCTGGGCAACGATTAATCGCATCCAAAATAAAAGCTTTTGTTTATATAATATATGCGTGTACTGTGTATATTTATGTGTGTATATATATATATATATATATATATATATATATATATATATATATATATATATATATATATATAAATAAATAAATAAATAAATAAATAAAGACACACATACAGTATATATTTTGAAAATATTTACATGTATATATTTATATTGTATCTAAATATATTTAATATATAAACATAACATTTTTCTTAAATATATTCATATATACATAAATATACACAGTACACACACATATATTATGTACACACAAACTTTTATTTTGGATGTGATTAATCACAATTAATCGTTGCGCAGCACTAAAAATAACAAAACTAAACTAAACTAAACTATCAAAGCACAAGCCAATATTTTTTTCATTGAATAACTTACCAGTATGTATATGTACTGTAGACTCAACGCTTCCACACCTTTATCTCCCGCTATTCTGAGAAAAGGCCGTATCTTTTTCTGCTTCCCGTCGGCCAGCGTTCGCTCTTTGTTCCAACACACTCCACGTCAACAAATAACACTCTATGCAAAGTAATGCCTGCAAATTGTTTTGGATCTGTATTTGAATATTTAAATGCTTCACTTTAGATCTAGATATATGGCAGCAATTTCCATACGAGTATGAAACAGGTACACAGACACACACTACATGATAGCGGTTTGTCATTTTTTTCCCCCTGCCTGACAAAGATCAATCAGATACATACCAAACACTCACATTCCTATCACTGCGACATCATTTTTTAGAAACACAGAGTCACCGAACTACCACAATAAGTGCCCAAAGTCTGAATTAAGTGTTGTGGGTACAAGGATCAAAACAGCCGCCCACACTACAGCATTTAACCAAATTGGATGTGTTGATAATATTACATTTACATATAACATAACTGCACAGCTCTGAGCGATTGCAGTCAAAAACCAGCCTAGAGACACACACGAACTTAACAGGTTGCTTACAAGAGCACCTGGGAAAGAAATCTCACATGTGCAGGGTCAAACTAGCGGTTAAAGTTGGCAAATAGATTCCGGGCTCATCATCCCATCCAGCTTAGCATTTAAAAACCCTCATCGGGTCAACGAGAACTACGTATGCCCGTTGTTCCCCTCGGTTATGCAAGGCCATGCTATTTGCTTAAAAAGATGGACAGATTACGCTAGAAGGATTGTAATCCTGGGGACGAGCGCGCCGGCTAGCGTTTGTTACTTTGTGTGGCTGGAGAAAAAAAAGACAAGCTGGATTTTCAGATTTTGAGAAGGACAAGATGAGAGATGCTTTGATCTTTTGACTTTGAGAGGGAGATACTGACTCGGTGCTGTCTATCTGTCTCTAAAGAAAAAAATATGACTGAATATCTTACAAAAATGTCAAGAAGAAGTATGTGAACATGATGAACATATTTTTTAGGAACAAGCAGTGAAAAGATATGGCCCTTCAAATGTGCCACAATAAAGAAAGAAAGATTTATTTCTCATGTTCTACCATACTGTGTATTTAAAGTGACAAGAAAAAGAGATTCTTTAGAGATTCTCAAAATGTTTCTATTTTAATTATATATAGCATTTTTTCGAATTGTCTCATCTTTAGTAGTTATTATTCTATAATTTTATATCTGTGTATGTACTGTACATGTATTATACATTTTTGTAATTAAAATATAAATCAAATATTATACAAATATTCAAAGAGACAGCCATCTCCATTTATATTAACTGATCCAAAGAAACATGCCTCATGTTTAGTTGGCATGGAGAAAAGCAGCCAGATCTTTAAAAGAGAACACTGCTCTGAATATGACTGGGCGAGAAAAGAAAAAGATAAACAGAAAAAGGGAAGGGGGAGGGTAATGGCACTAAGGCAGGATGATATGGCAGGGTTTGGCAGAAGCCTATAGGATGCCAGCGAAGGTGTCACTAATCTTCACGTGACCCAAGGGGAGAGAGTGCGAGACAGAGAGAGAAACTGTCGGCTTCTTTAGATTCGGGGTGCTGTGACTCATCTGTTGCTTGTCACATTGGGTTTGGAGCGTCCGCGAGGCAGCCATGACCCCGAGCGGCACCCGTGTCCTCCGTCTGTGTATTTACAAACAGAGACAGGGCACAAACAGGCTGGGGTGAGTCGCTTTGGCAGAGCTGTGTGAAGCAGGGGCGTATAACACCACCGAGCAGAGGGAGAGAGGGGGAGGACAGATGGGATTGACCCTTATGTCACCATTCTGGACAATATGACATTGCCAGTGTGTGTGTGTGTGTGTGTGTGTGTGTGTGTGTGTGTGTGTGTGTGTGTGTGTGTGTGTGTGTGTGTGTGTGTGAAAAAAACAAAAACAGACTGGATCCAGAGTTTTAAACCTCAAAATTACTAAAAGATGAGGCAATATTCCTTATAATTAAATGAAATTATTAATTGTTGTTAATTAAATGCAGTATGTTAAAATGTTTTAAACAGTACAATTTACCAAAAAAAGTTATTTCAGTTTAAACTAGTAAACTGAACTGCTTTGCTAATGGCTTAATTATTTAGCTCACTTAATCACACAAATACATACAGTATACTGTACATATACACCGTTCAAAAGTTCAGTAAGGTTTTTCTGGAAGAAATTAGTTTTTTATTCAGCAAGGATGCATTCAACTGATTAAATGTGACAGTAAAGACATTCATAATGCTACAAAATATTTACAATTCAAACAAACTTTTGAACTTTCTCAAAAAATTCTGGAAAAAAAAAATAAAAAAAATAATAATTGATAATGGTTTCCACAAAAATATTAAGCAGCACAACTGTTTTCAACATTGATAATAACAATAAGAAAAGATTCTTTAACACCAAATCAGCATATTAAAATTATTTCTGAAGGATCATGTGACACTGAAGACTGGAGTAATGACTGAGCTTTGCCATCACATAAATTACACTTTAAATATATTTTAAAAAAACAGTTATTCTGAATTGTAATATTTCACAATATTGCTGTTTTTACTCTATTTTTGATCAAATAAATGCAGCCTTGTTGAGCAATATTGACTTATTTCAAAAACATTAAAAAAAACCTTACCTACTCCAAACTTTTGAACTGTAGTGTAAATGACTACAACAAAAACTGAAAAAAAATAATACTCTGTATATGTGAAACCAAAGTTACGTTGGTAGCGCAAACCACAGTGTGCAAGTCCAATTATCTGCTCAGTTTCTTTTTTGTAAGGTTGTTCGCATGATCTTTTAAAGAAATAGCTTGCCGAGCAAAGTTTTCTTTCCTGTGCTGAGGTATTTCCTATTTACACAGGAAGTTGGGGCGGAACATAAAGCAAACCTTTTTTTTTTTTTAAATAGCCAATAGATTTTAAAAGTCTGTTTTGTCTACTTTTAGTACTACTCATATAGATATATGACCTCAAAGCCAACAAGCATGGATGAAAAGCCACAAGACTCAAAAACTAGTCAGGCAACAGGCATCACACCTAACGTCGTACTTCTTAAAATCAGGTATTCGTTTAATATTACACTGTTCATATGTCACTAATAAAGGAAACAAAAAAAGATTTGGGCCACATTCAGCCACGTGTGAACGCAACTCAAAGGTCTTGTTAAACAGCCAACCGACCTGCACGGTTCAATTATTAAATGTCATATTCTGCACAAGCGTGCAAAGCTACAGTCAAAGGCGTCACAATCAAGATATTAAAAAAATGAGGTAGAAAGCTCTGAAAGGTGTCGACTAATGTAACTAATGGAATGTATTAAAGTACCACCGTGTGCCTTAAGATCTTTTCTAACCTAAATAATTAGTCAATATTGAAAAGGTTAAATTCAACAGCAAGGAGAGCTTTCATGTCCTCATGCAGAGTCATAAATGTAGTCCTCTCATTAGTCATAACCCATCTGCAACATGTAAGTAGCAATTATGAGTCCTAAAAGTGCTTTTAAAGAAAGTGGTAAACCATGTGCAAGACGTTTAAGCGAAGACCCTCTTCAATAACTCTTGTCACAGCCACCTTGCTGGCCACTTTAAAACCGGACCCTGCAAAGTACACTTTAATGGACAGGCTTGAATCCACCTGCCTTCGCTTTCTGTTATGGTCATAAATCTGAATAACTAAATAATAACCTGCACTTAAACATATTTGGAGTGCTTTTCAACTCGGATCGCCGAAAGTTTGGACTTTCACAAGAGCACAATTTCCGTAAAACACCCCTAAAAATCAATATTCAAGAGGAAATAATCATGCATTTTGAGTCCATTCGCATGCAATGTGAAAGATTAATGCATTAAAACTCATCTAAAAGTTTGTCAGAAGAGAGTGTTGTTTTGTTTGTTATGTTTAATTCATGTTGCCAACATGGAGCCGAGCCAATGTCACCATATTGACTTTCAAATCTGTGATCTCTGAACTAACGTGAAATTGTGTAGTTGGAAAATGACAAGAGATTGATTTCCATAAGTCTCATAAGCACAACTGACTATGTAAATAGGGCTGATTTCTTTATGGGGGTGGGGGAAAATAGCTCGGCTCTCCATTTACATTATCAAATGACACAATTTACATTCATGTTTTCCATTTACTATCAATCTGTAACGTACACAGTTTTGCAAGCGGGCGTAACTGTTAGAAGCACTTCTCTAAAACGTTGCCTGCCCAGGCTGGTAGGAATACAGACTTTGCAGGAGCTCCATTAAACTCACAATGCAATACACTGCATGCAAAAAAAAAAAAAACTTACTAAAATACATAATTCAAATCAAACGCTGATGACAGAGTTGAGACATTTAGAAACACTCCAAATATATACGTGGGTTAATGTATGTTGAACACCTGTTTTAGAGACAATATGATAATAAGCACTAATATGGCATGTCATATGCCTCAAAAGGATGCTTTTCATGACTCAAGGTCATGAATATATATGAATGTTTACTGTAAACAACAGAATTTGAACACAGACTGGCACTGAGACATGTGGGCAGTGTCATGGTTTGTTTGTTGTGTTTACACATCACACAGGAAGTGAAGGCCACGAGAGACATGGATCAAAAACGACTGTGGCGGTATACTAGTCAAACTGTGTACAGTCTTAGAATTCAGATTAGCTAGAACGGACCTTGTGTACATGCTGATAGCATGCAGAAAGCCAGCTAAACTGGGAGCAAATTCCAAGAGATGTGTTTTGAAAGCGTCTGAAAGTGTCAGTTAATTCACACTTCTACACAAATATAGGAATGTCATTGCATTATACACAAATTAAATATTAAAACCTGTTAACGGTCACTGGCCCACCGGTGGGCCCACTAGTCATTAAGAGTGCACCTGAAAAATCTACATCATAACAGGAGTTCTGACCTTTGTCACAAAAAGTCTTCTTCGTTGCCTTTTTCTCTATCACACTTTAGAAATCATGAGAAATTATATATCAATTGAAAACTTAAAATTCATCCTTTGGAAAGCATTTTCAAATCAGACATTGCATTACCATGAAAATGGAGCATCAAAATCATGTTAGAAAATGTTTTCGTTCATGAATTATAAAACAAATTAAGTTTGGATAGTTCACTTATACGTCTATGTTCAAAAATGTGAGTGACAGTTAAGAGGTTAAACCAAGTGGCAATTATTTTAAACATGCAAATTAATTCATAATTAAACCAAGCATTTATACTGCATAAAAAAGTAAACAATGTGGAATTTATTCTAAAAATAAATAAATATTAAACAAAGTAGAATCTATTCTAACTAAATATTAAACAATGTAGAATTGGTTGTAATTAAATAAATACATAAACAAACATACAAAAAGACTAATAATCTCAATTATTTTACATAAATAAAAAAATAAACAAACAAGCAAACCACATGGCATTTGTTGTAAATAAATAAACAAAGTGGCATTTAAATGAAAAAAAAAATAAATGAATGAATAAATGAATAAAAACTGCATTAGATATGTATCAAATATTAAACCAAGTGACATTTATTTTAAATAAATAAATAAAAACATGTTGGGCTTTATAGAATTACTGTTTAGAAAAGACTAAAAAGAGTAAACTACCACAAATATCCTAAATTTGCATTTGCATGAACTGAAGTGAACAGATAGAAGAAGGTAACTTGAGGTGAACTGACTTCATATATCCACTAAAAATGACTTTGGGACCAACTGGTTAAAAGTAATTACAAGAAGTGTTTTTTTTTTTTTTAAAGTGCAGTTTTGAGAAGGTCTAGCATCATTTGCTTGCAAATTTCACTTGGTTTAATATTTAGTTATCTATTGCAATGAAATTCATTCAAAAGTGTGGCCAGGCACACACATACACTGTTAAAAACGTGAGACGTACCGTTCAGCATCCACAGGGCTGGACCACTGCACTCTCCTGCCTGCAGGACAGACAGTAGGTAGAAAGATTGGTGGAAGAGAAAGCAGGCAGAAAGGAGAGAAGGACAGACAAGAAAAAAACATCAGTGAGAAATGAGGAAATCTACTGAAACTTCGAATCATCAGAGACTGGTGCTCCACATCCAGTTCCCAAAAAAACTGATGTGGATTTTGTGCTAATTATCCGGCCGATATTGTGATAGCTTTATCTCCAGACAAATCAAATGGAGTTTTCTTTTCAGAGAAGAACAAGGTAACGAGGGAGGGCACAACGAGAGAGGTCACTTTGAAACAATTGTTCATTACCCGCTTCCACCGAGTTTATTTTCGCTCCGCGTTTAAATAATCTCGCGATACATTTTTAGCATCTTAAAAGGGCAAAATTCCCTTGATTAAACAAATAATAGCACATTCAAGAAAACTGTAATTGGGTTCAAATTGATTCGAGCGGATGCTCTAATTGCATTTAAACACTCTTCCTCCCTAACCCTGGATTCACAGCTTCTTAATTACTGGCCCTCTCCACGCGAATCCCTCCGGCTGTGAGGTGGAAAAATAAAAATAGTGCGAGTTTTACAGCACATTGTTAAACTGACCTATAAACTTTTTTATTCAATATAAATGAAGGCCCAGTGGAGGCAGGGAGGGTGAGGTGTTGAGGGAGCGCTACTAAACTCAGATTAGCCCAATCCCCTCCGGACTCCGATCCTGTCACTCATCTTCACCGACTTTCTCCCTCCCGTCCGTCCCTCGCTTTTTTGCCGCTGAGGGGAGGGAGAGGCAGAAATGTGTTTCCTGAGAGAGGTGGAAAAGGCACATCCTGATCAGAAGAACGACGGCCCTCCTGGCCAGCGCGGCTGCCGCTGGTGTCTTTCTTGCAGAGGCAGCAAAAGTTGCACTTGCCAACTCAAACAGGGCTTTCATTGACACTGGGGGCCGGCGTGTGTGTGCGTGCGCGCCCGCGGTGGCCTTCCTGAGGGCGCGCTGCAGCTGGAGCTCTCTGAATAAAGGTAACGGGCAAAAAGTCAACGCTACTGTAAACTCTCCACCCTCCCCCTGTCTTTCACCAGGACGTTCCGAATCAAAAGAAGAAACAATCCCACCTAAAAACACGCGCATTGTTTTTTTTCCCTGCAAAGCCTTCCCACGAATTACAAAGGAAAAAGTTTGTAAAGAGGGCAAGCGCTCGCTTTATTCCCGGGTCTGTGATCGTGCCAAACAAAATGCCAGGAGAGAAAGTGACATTCAGTGTTGGTTTAAAAAAACACAAAAAAAACGAGCAGTTTGAAAGTGATTAGACTCTTTATTTCATTGTTATGAGCCTGACACCAGAGAGGAAACCAGAACAATCCATTCAACCATGTTTTCCTTTTTTTCCATCCTCTTTCTTGCTCTCTGAATTTAGAAACACTAATTAGTTTTGCTCTCATAAACCCAACCTGAAAACGGCCAATTAGATAGTGTGAAGTAGGAGACGTGCTGAAGAAACAAGTGCTTGAAGGGAGAAAAAAAAGGACTAAAAACCTCATCATCCTTCAATTACAGCTTCACATGCACCGCAACGAAAGAGAAGAATAACATTTCACACTTTCCGTGTGGAACATATGCCGGTTTGGCGTTCAGTCGTTTGATGGGAAAGGGCTACATGGACGTACTGCAACATAACGGTGTTATGTAAATGAAACACGATAATGCTTCATCTGTATTGGTTGTTATTCGAGTCTCTCGGGGTGTATTGAGGTCACCACGCTAACCGAACCACCTGGCTAACCACAGCAGCAGCTGGGCTTTAGCGTATAGCGACCAACCTGACCAGCGCGTTCCCTTAAACCACCTGCGTTAATCTGATATAGCAATTCCCCGTTTCAAGGGTACCTTGATGCAAAAAAGGCCGCTTTTGTTTTCCAAAAGGGTCTGTTTTGGTTTTTGTGCCAGGTGGCTTATTTTCATACAGAGGACGTCATAAAAAATTAATGATAAACTTGAGCAAAATTGTCTTCAGGAATTTTTGGGGCCGGTCCCTTGAGTTGACCCGGGCGAGTCTTTCATCAGTGTCAGAGCGAAGACTGATGGCCTGTCAAAAGAAAAGCCCTCCTCCATTTCTGGCTGGCTCCTGGGCTGGGCAAGGCGGCTAAAAAAAGGGGTCTGGGCGAAGCGGCGCTCTGCGCTTTTTGCTGGGAATGAATTCTCAGATGCCGGGGTCGCTGCCAACGTCCTTGCAGCCAACGGCTGAGAGGGCAGCAGAGTTCATGCTAACTGCAGCTTGGACCTGCGCTGAACATCTGCTCATGAATGAGCCAGCCGCCTACTAAAAAAGTGCTGCTGCACTACGAGGGCCTGCTGATGAAAAATTCAATGCTCTCTTTCTCCTGGCACGCTTGTTTTGCGTCTATTCTCCTGAGCCCGACCCTGCGGAATCATATTAAGAGAATCTGCGAGCGCGCCGCAGAGTTTATCTGGAAGAACAGCTGGCGCTGAAAAGGGATCTGCTGCTTCAGGAGAGCTCAGGGACTTTCACACGGAGATCTACCGTCACGTACACTGTTTGTCCTTGAAGAAGGAAAAAAAGGGTTAAACATCCAAGTAATATGCTGGAAGAGATGGCTACATCTAGCAGATTACTGTAACTCTGATGGAGTGATGATAATGAAGATCATGTGACAACCTGTGTCGAGAGTCAATACAAATGTATCGATACGTCACATTTGACAACACTATTTTTTTTAAATCAGTATTTTTTTGTTTTGTTTTTCAGTTAAAATAAAAAGGGTTTATGCTTAAAACAAGAGAAATTTACAATGGGGTAAATTAAAATGACAAAAGTTTTTCGGGTTTTTTTTGCTTGATGGGTATCAGTTGATAATATAGCTGAAAGCCTTTTGCTGGTATTCAATATTTAATCTCAATATTTATGTATTTGCTCAAAAAACTGTTTAAATGGAGATTTTATTCACAATTGGCTTCTGCAGAACATTAAATTATAGGCTCAACCATAAATTACAGTCAAGTAGATTACAAATATTTAATGCCTGGAACACTATTCCTACTATAGAACTAAGAAATATTACATGTTTTGTTTTCTGAATTGATAAAAAGGTTGGTTATTGGATAAATCAAACATGTCTTCATAATTTGAAGTAGTGGTTTCTTGCTTGTTTCTGGTTTTTATATGTAAAGTCTTTTATGTTTGCGACTATGTTTGCTGGAATGTTTTTTTATTTATGTACTTGTGGACTTCAACCATCAACCTGCCTGCTTCAGATGAAAATTAGCCTGTATGGCTAAATCTGGCACATTTATATAATAAACTTGAGTGCTTATGTTAATTAATGTGCATTGTCCCTTTTAAAATAAAAATAAAGAATAGAGAATGCAAGAATTACAATAAATTCAAGTTAAAAATAATTAAGACATGTATCTTCATGGTTTTCCACTGAATGAAAACAATGACATTTAATAATATTCCTTTATATCAGCTAATATAGCAATAACAAGCAACATTTGCCTATTTACAGATTATTTGCACTAATAAAAGAGTTCAATTAAAAATTAAAGCCAATAAATTGCTGCTAAAATAAAATAAAATTAACTTCATTGACTATTTTTGAGAAATGATGCATACGAATCACTGAGATTTGATTCAATTCATTACAATAGTTCCATCATGACAAATCTCTGAAGATTTTGGCATGGTGATGAATATGACAATGTTACTGTATTTAGTCTTGGCGGAACAGATCTGCTCCGCTGCTGCTGCTGAATTGCTGCAGCTGTTGGCTATTGCTGTTGTTGTAGATTATTCCTGCTGCTGTAAAGCAAGTACAGGATCTTGCTACTGCCAATACATACAATGATACGGTGAGTATTTAAGACATACCTCTGCTGCACAAATAGCATATATAATAACCTACAGCAGATCTATACAGGTGCAGCTGGGGAAGGTGGAGGGTAGGGGTGGGCGATAAGGCAAAAATATCATATCAAGGTTTGTTTTTTTAAGGTTTTTTTCACAATTCACAATTTTATCCCGATTCTTTGTGATGTTGGTTTTACTACTTTGCAAGTTGTCTGAGCATTGCAGCCAAACTAATTTCCCTATTATAAAGACAAAGCCTTGTATATTATAACAAAAATATACAAAAGAATGGCGGATATTAAGGCCAAAGTGGGCGAAGATAAAAATCTTTGACATTAATTTATCTTTGTTATTAAAAAATATGAACAAAGCTACACATTACAAATACACATAATATACAAATAAAACAAACAGTGTTTTACTTTTTGGTACAATAGGTGTATTTAGCAGGAGCATTCAAGAGATTGAATGAACAAAAATAAAAATAAAACACTATATAGACTGATTCCTATTAAAGCAACTGTATTAACGTTTTTCAGTCAAGAGTAGTGAGTTTTGGTGTTTTATTAACATTAAAGGAATAATTCACCCACAAATAAAAATAGTGTTTTATTTGTATACCATCATTTACTCACTCAAAAGTTGTTTTAAACCTGAATGAGTTTCTTTCTTCTGCTGAACATAAATGCTATTTTGAAGAAAGTGGAAAAACCAAGCAGTTGCTGGTCCACAGTGACTTCCATATTATTTTTTTCCTACTATCAAATTCAATGTGGACCAGCAACTGTTTGGTTAAAATATCTTGTTTTGTGTTCTGCACAGAAATTTAATTTTAGGGTGAACTATCCCTTCATTGACAGTCAGCAGCATGTTTAGTACTGTCCCTTTAAGACCTGCACGCATCTAATATACAAGCACACATCTGCTTTTCTTTCAACTGTTTACTTTCATTTTAGAAAAACAACTGAGACTATACATAAAACTTGTGTGTTTTGACAGTATTAGCGCAAAAGATAACAGTTCAGAAATCAGGCGCTGTTCGACAGGGTTAGTGTGTGTGCTTCGGGTGTAACTTACATGCTCAGAAAAAGCGCATGTCAGAACAGCACGTGATTGAAATGTTTAACTGGCAAGGCTTTAAAGCAGATGCAAATAATGTACTTTTGTGATTGCGAATAAGTGCAGTGTACCGTGAGAGTAACTCACCGCTGAGTTAACACTATTTGTGAATGTATTTCGCATTGTACAGTACATTGATACAGCGGCGCCAGAACTGCGGCTGTCAGAATGTGAGCTGTAGCACGATACTACGATATTTCTCCAAAAGCAGATCGTGGAGACATTTTTATCGTCCATGTCGCACACCCCTAGTGGAGGGTTTGAGAGGAACTCTGAAAGCATGTTGCAAACTGCTCTAGTGAATGCTAGTCAGCCATTTAAATGTAAAGCAGTAAGCTCATTGGCTGCGTATGCAACATAAACCAATCAGCTTGTGCCAAGTAGTTTAACTCTGTGAATATCTTCAATTTGCATTAAAGACCCATCAGCCTGCGCCATCTAGAGTTTCATGACAGAACTTGGAATATAAATGAAGCAAAGACACAGCATCTTGGTCTTACTGCTCTCATAATCAAAAGCTCTGAGACAAACATTGTGAAAATCAGTCAAACATCCTTCTTTAATATTCTAGTCTCTCAATTTTGCAAAAGAACCAAACAAGACACTGAAGAACGGCTGACATTAAAGACAAACTGCTCTGCCACTCCATCACAGTGCCCTCTCCCCGACTCTGCAATTTCCAGGTACAGATAATCACAGTCTCCAATTTACTTCTGACGTCCAGCTAAATATTTCATTTACATAAATCCACCAAACCATTATACCTACAGGAGAGTCAGAGGTTTTCTTTGGAAAAGTATCACTGTGAGTAATAGCAGGAGTTTAAGGAAGTGGTCAAACTGAAATAACCGATTACCTCACATTCAGCAATTTCGCTTCTGTCTCGGGCCAGGATAGGTTCAGCTCAGTGATCCATAAACATTTTGTTTGTGTACAGTGCACCGTGGTAAAATGCGGAACAGAGGCTACAACATTTGGTTTCCATGTTCACAGATGGTTCCATGTGCAGTGGAACCTTTTAGAGGCATCAGCAAAAAACTGGGGAAGCATTAAAATAGGTATTACACGATATTTGTTTCCGATTGGAACGTTCCAACTTCCTTGAGAGACTGAAGAACAGAAATTGCAACATTTGTCATAGAGTTCTGCTGGTCACGCCTTTAATATGCAAAAAGTCTGGCTTTTTTGAGCACAGCTGTGATTTTTGTCATGATGCACCTTTAGATAAGTTTCCATCAAAAAGCCCCTTCTTAAAAAAAGAAGGTGATGTTGCATTGGTCTAATGTTTATTTGATATTTAGCTCATTTGCTGCTAGACAAACTACATTCTCCAAAGTATATTTTTACATTTTCTTAAAAAAATAAAAATAAAAATAAAGAAATTGTAAAAAAAAAAAAAAAAAACTGCAGTGATTGCCCATGCACAACTAGCTACAATAAAAAAGAGAATTTCTCAGAGGTTGTCATGCCACTTTTAAAGGAATTCTTAAAAGAAATTCAGTCACAATTTACTCACTTTTATGTCCTATACACCTGTGTAACTTCCTTCAGTCTGTGAAACACAAAAGTCGTTTTAAAAACAGCGTCTTTTGTGTTCTGAAGAAGGAAAAAGTAATAATTTTTAACTTCTCAGACAACAATATGGCTGGCTACAGCTTTCAAAAACATTTTAATAAAAAACAACTGGCATACAAATTCAATATTATTGCATTATTAAAAGTCAGCACTGAGGTAAATGTTCAATAAGCCATCCTATCAGATCTAGAACTGTGTTTTATCTTTTTAATACATCTAAATGTGTCAGTAGTAGGGAGCGAGAGAGCGAAAAATTGGTAAATATGACTGCTTAAATTTAATGCAAACATTGTTGACACATAATGTAATTTAAGTTGGGTAGTGTGAATGAAAGCCCAGCAGGGGTAATAATACCCTCCTAATGAGAATCCTCGCTCGCTCTAGACCTTGCTGAGATAGCCATAATGCATGGCTCCTCTTTTTTAATAAAATAATTGTTACAGTTATTAAAGATGAATCTCATCAGAGGCAGGATGACAAAATAATTCATTACCAAACGCATGGCTTTAAATAGCTGCAAATTAAATTTCCCACAGAAAATATGCCTGTAGATGAATGGGATCGTTATTTCATAAATATTGGATTCAGTGTGCCCTTGGAAGACAAAAAAAAAAAAAAAAAACACATCCGAACATCCATTTTAAAAGTTCACTGCGAAATGCAGTTAATAAATGACTCTAAACCCACAAAAAATTCTTACCACATATATTAATTTGACAAAGAAAAAAGGCAGCATTGTGGATTGAGTTTAAAGGTCTGGGTCGGCGTGAACCACGGCTTGATAATGCGGTGCTTAATACGGATACCGCCAACGTATAATTACTCCGATTATTTAGAGTTCCTGCTGTTTACTAAAGGCGCAGAAACTTCCCAGCAAGCACTTGGCATCTCCTGTCCTCTCTCTCACACACACACAAACACACTCACACACAGCAGGATGTAAAGAGGAAAGCTTTATTAAGATCCTGCAGCCATAAAAGAGCAGGGTGACTAACCGGCTGCATTAGCGTCTAAAAGCCAAAGTTATTTAAACCCAATAAAACACTAATACATTGTTTGAGTGGAAGTTACAGTGAAGTTATCTTCACCTTAATAACATCACGGCCAGCCTGATGTTGTTTAGATCAATAAAGCCCATTACAAGAACAGGCCTCAACATAGATAACAGGGCTCAAGCACAGTGATGTAACACTCTATGGCATCTCAAAGAAGAAAGGAACCTTCTATTAAATAAAGAGGCCAATGGAAGGCCAATCATAAGGCACGGTAATCTTATAAGAGGCAAGTGTGAATGTTTTTAATACGTGCTGCGTTTGAATACACTGGGATGGTGGTTTGTGGCAGCCGTGTTGTGATATGTGAGGTGGCGTCTGTTAAGATTACGACCCTTCTTGGCCCCACCACACCTACTCTCTGTCACATACTCTCTGTCTAAGCTTGAACGACCACAATAGTATTAGACAGACACTTATTAAGCTTTGTATTTTCCCAAACTGTGTTCAGTTTGCAAAAATACAGATTTAGAAGATATTAGAATGCTCCTATTAAAGAGATTCTGTCATCATTTACTCACCCTCGTGTCATTCCAGACCTGAGCGACTTTCTGTCTTCTGTGGAACATAAAAGAAGATATTTTGAGAAGTGTCTATAAAAAATGTTTTTTTTTTTTCGTCAATACAGTGGCAGTCAATGGTAATGGTTTGGTTGTCAACATTCTTTAGAATATACAGTCATGGCCAAAAATATTGGTACCCTTGGTAAATATGATCAAAGAAGGCTGTGAAAATTAATCCTTTTGATCTTTTATTTAATAAAAAATTCACAAAAATCTAACCTTTCATTGGAGAATAAGAATTAAAATGGGGGAAAATATCATTATGAAGTAAATGTTTTTCTCAAATACACGTTGGACACAATTATTGGCACCCCTAGAAATTCTTAAGAGTAAAATATCTCTGAAGTATATTCCCATTCATATTCACAATTTTGAGCACTCCAGGGTGATTATGAAAATGAAATTATCAAGCCATGGCTTCCTGTTTCACAGTAATATAAATAGGAGGGAAAACAAAGCCCAAATTCCCTTAACCATCCATCACAATGAGAAAAACCAAAGAATATATTTCTGATGTGCAGCAAAAGATAATTGAGCTTCACAAATTAGTGAAGTGGCTTTAAGAAAAGAGCTAGAGCAGAGAAAATTCCCATTTCCACCATCAGGGCAATAATTAAGAATTTCCAATCAACATAAAATGTTACGAAACTGCCTGGAAGAGGACGTGTGTCTGTATCGTCCTAATGCACAGTGAGAAGGAGAGTTTGAGTGGCTAAAGACTCTCCAAGGACCACAGCTGGAGAATTGCAGAAAATAGTTGCGTCTCGGGGGCAGAAAACCTTAAAAAAAAAAAATTATCAAACAGCACCTACATCACCACATGTTGTTTGGGAGGGTTTCAAGAAAAATTCTCCTAGCTCATCCAAAAACAAACTCCAGCATATTCAGTTATCAGACACGACTGGAATTTCAAACGGGACTGGCTTCTATGGTCAGATGAAACTAATAAATGAGCTTTTTAGCAGCAAACACTCAAGATGGGTTTGGTGAACACAGGGATAAAAAGTACCCCATGTGTACAATGAAATATACCGCTGTATTTTTGATGTTGTGGGCCTATATTTCTGCTGGAGGTCCTGGACATCTTGTTTAGACACATGGCATCATGGATTCTATCAAATACCAACAGATTAAAAAAAAAAATCAATAAGTGACTGACTCTGTTAGAAATCTTATAATGGGCCATGTTTGGATCTTCCAACCGCATAATAATCCAAACACAAACCTCAAAAACAACACAAAATGGGTCACTGAGCACAAAACCAAGCTTCTGCTGGCCATTCCAGTCCTCTGACCTGAACCCTATAGAAAATGAGTGGTGAACTGAAGAGAAGAAGCACCAACATGGAGCTGGGAATCTAAAGGGTCTGGAGTGATTCTGGATGAAGGAATGGTCTCTGATCTCTTGTCAGGTGTTTTCTAACCTCATCAGGCATTATAGGAGAAAATTTAGAGCTGTTAAACTGGCAAATGGAGGTTTCAAAAAGTATTGAATAAAAGGGTGCCGTTAATTGTGGCCAATGTGTATTAGAGAAAAACATTTATTTCATAATGATATTTCCCCCCATTTTAAATTCTTATTATCCAATGAAGGGTTAGATTTTTGTGATTTTTTTAAATAAAAGATCAATAGGATTAACAATACAGATTAATTTTCACAGCCTTCTTTGATCATATTTACCAAGGGTGCCGATATTTTTGTCCATGACTGCATATATATCAGTTTGGTTGTTCGCTGTGTATTGTGGGGAGGGGAGGCGCAGAGACGGGTTGTTACATGTATTGTATGTGTGTGGTGTGTTGTTCGTGTAGAGCAGCAGATATTGTATTGTATGTGCCTAAAGCAAATTTCCTTCGGGACAATAAAGTTTATCATATATATATATATATATATATATATATATATATATATATATATATATATATGTGTGTGTGTGTGTGTGTGTGTGTGTGTGTGTGTGTGTATAAATTATTATTATTTTTTTTTGAGTGAACTATCCCTTTAATGTTGGACATGTACATGGGGAATGCTATCTAAAAAAAAAAAACTGAATATGGTTAAACTTGTCATGTAATTATTCATAAACAAACATTTTAAATACACAATAATATTAAATTAAAACAATGTAAATATCTAACTATAGTTTTACAATATAGAAAAGATTCTATATTGTATAATATAACTTTTTTCTTTTATTATTTATATGTTAAGTACACCTTTTGTAGATAGTCAAATTTTAAACACATTAGCTCTATAGTAATTTCAGAACACTGAGTTAAGTCAGCTTCGATCTCAAACAATAGCTTGGGTTTGGGGGCAGGACTACCTGTTTGGCAGACCAATAGAAGATGAGGAGTGGTCTGCCAATCTGTACGGATACAATCATTGTTTTCTGCCTCAAATTACAAAAATAAAATGGTAATTGTAAAATAAATAAAAAATATTAATATAAATAAGAAAACATTTTTTTTTTAAAGTCACATTGTGAGATACAAAGTCACAACAAAGATACAAAGTCACAATTACATAAAATCAAGTCTTTTTTTACTCTAAGACAAAAACAAGCTTCTATATGATTCAACTAAAATCAGCTGTAAATTAAAAAAAATGTTAATGAGACAAACGGAGTTGAAATCAATTCAGAGATGTATCAATATCTGGCGTGAAATGATTTCTCATAGTCATACAGTATGTGGGTGTTTGCTATTTGCACGAGGGCCTATTTTCTGTGCTAGTCCACCAGGTGATGCTCTGACATCTTACCGTAGCGTCTGACTCCTGACGTGATAGCCATTATAACACTCTAATGCACTTACACAACACAGATACACAAATATTTCAACAGAACACACATAATAACCAAGTAAATTCCTTTGCACAACACACAAAATCTCTCACATTCAGACATGGTGCAGTAATGGGTCGATAACGTTATCAACGCAGGAATGACAAAACATTGACATGACATTCACCTTGCACAATATTAAATTGCAAACAATCCTGGGCAGAACAACCTGTTTGCACAAAGAAAACCAAACGAATCTAAATTTTTTTGTTGTTTACCCAATTCAGTTTCTCAAGCTTGACTCCAGACAGCCTTTCAGAAAGCTGTTTCAGTCTGGTCAACAGACAGGAAGTGATGAAAAGCATAAATGGTTTTGAAAGGGAGCGCGAGAGAATGCGTGTGTATGTGAGGGTTCATAACAGTGTGTTGTTTCTGGTGAGAGGTACAAATACAGGCCTGGATCAGGTCTCACAGATGAAACCACAGGAAAGACTGCTCTGATGTTACCTCTCATACCACACGCTCAATGATAAGAAGAAAGAAAAAAGGAAAAAAGATCTGTAACACAGTTGAAAAGTCCCTTCATGGGGGTTTCACTGCTGTGTGTTTCAGAAGAAGGGGCCCGTCGGCACACAGCGCAAACAATAAACACGTTGCGTGATCTCAGTGTAAGGCCTACCCTTAGTGACTTTGTAAAATCTCAACATCACACATCTTGTTTTTTGCTTCTTGACATCAAACATACTGTATCTAATGTACATGTTAAATTCAAGCTAAAAACTTTAGTCAGCGAATTAAACATTAAATGCTATCTAGTCAGCACATTAGACGCTAGCTAAACAAAATCTTTCCCAGTTTCCTTTTTTTATTGTTATTTTTATTAGTATTATTTTTAGACTCTGAGGTTTGTTTTGATGTACCTGGGTTAATTTCAAAGAGCAAAACAACACTGTAAAAACATCCTGTTAAATTAACTGCTAAAACTGGCAGCTGTGTTTGCCAGAAATTCAACATTAAAAATACAGAGACAATGTTTCTAGTATTACGAAATGGCATATTGGTGACTATACATTTTGTTAAGTGATATGAATGTAAAAATACTACTAAAATCTGCTTTTTACTGTAAAATTGACTAATAACCACTATAATAATAGGTGGTAAAACACAAAGCCACATGATGAATCAGCTCACTGCAAGTGGCCTGTCCATAAAAATGCAATACTCTTATATAGACGGTGCATAGAGTCATGCACACAAAGACAAAACACTATCAAGATAGAACAACGCACACACACAAAAAAAAAATGCAATAAATGTTAACTAAATAGCATAAAATGTGACACAAAAGACTAATGTACATTATTAATTAGAAAAATGACAAAAAACAAAACCTATTTTAATATAATCATACACAATTTTTTCAGGCAGGACCTCTTGGAATGTCCTGTTAATGTTTTTTTTACCATAAATTATATGGTAAATTATTTTCACTTTTAAAAAGCATAAATTTAGATACATTAAATGTTAAACCATTAATAGTTTTTCACCACGCATACAGTAAGGTAACTTACAGTTATCCTATTAACAGGTTTTTATTTTACAGTCTTTCTCTGTAAAAATGACAAACTTTTTTAAAAGTGAACAAACCTGAGCAGAATGATGTTGCCTAAAATGATTTATTCTATTCATCGCAACAATTTACACATTCTGCTTTTGTTTTATAACTAAGGCCCAAATATTTATGTGATTCATTTCAAATCTAGTGCAAAATTCTATTTTAGTTTAAAAATATTCAGGTGAGCATCGATTTCATCTGGATGCTTGCGACTGAAATTTCCCTCTGCGTTTTCTGCTTTTGTTTTTCCGTTAGCAAAATGTGACCCCACTAAAAGCCACAAAACGTCAGGGCATTCTGAGATCGGTGCCATGTCTCTGCGTTGTGGTATGACTGGGCTGCCCACATATTGATTTACCCAACCCGAATTACCTTTCTGGCGTCCTGGGGGACGACCAAAAATCTCTGCGCAAATTTGCTCAGCCACTCCACGTGCAGAGGAAGAGTCGGTAACTTGAGAGGGAGCGGGTCCAAATGGACGCCTGTGAAGGTGACGATAGCGAATAATATCTCCACAGAGATGATCGTCTTTGACAGTGTAATATTACTGGACGATAAATATACAGCGCTGAGGCGGCGAAAAAAAGAAAGAGAGGGGAAAGCTGCCGCCAGCTGAGTACGAAAGCATAAATAAGGTCTTTTACCTTCGTCAGTTATCCATCTTTTGACACGCAAGCTGAGCACACTGTAATTAACACGGAAAGAGATAATGGGGTCTCTACCCGCTGATCAATCTGCCACATAGATCATCCGTCTCTTTTACAATGCCACGTTAACATTATTTTTAAAAAAAGAGGGAGGAAAAAAAAAAAATCCACCGCAGATATTAGCCTTTTTTAATAGCTACTGTAGCTTGATACGGCTTATGGGTTTATTGACATGCCTGTTTACACCACGTTCACAAAAGAGCCGCTCGTTTCTGCGTACAGCACATAAATACATACATCAATGCAGAATGGTGCGACTGCAAGACTGTATTGACTGACTATTGGATCCGTTAGATAATAGACTCAAAAACACAGAGACGTGAATTGTGTTTACAAGAGAAGAAACTAAAGAGCCACAAGACTGCTACAACTCTACTCAGGAAGCATAAGCTGTAGTGTTTGTGCGTGTGTGTGCGTGTGCGTGTGTGTGTGTGTGGGTGGGTGTACGTTTGTGTGTATTTCTGTAACCCAACAGGGAGACAAACAGGCCTGTTGTTTGTTTGTATTTCTCAGCTCTGCACATGTTTGTCAGGTCTAGATCCACTTTCACAGATTTACTTGCTCCTGTCCCCTCTGGCCTAGTGTACACTAGTGTTCTCAGAGACTGCTTTAATGGACAGATTCCTGTTCCTGCTCTCCAGGGGACAGGCATGAACACGTCAGCTACATGAGGCTCTAGTGGAGCCGTAGCATAGCGGTTAGCGCGCATGTTCTCACACATTGGGGCAATGTACGTTTGAGCCTTGCTGGTGCAGTTTTGCAAGCTGTTGCCCCTTTTTCTTTGGGCACTTCCTAGTGTACCTTTCAAAATAAAATGTCAAAAATAAACGCGTAATGATGCCTGATTAAAATGCAATTATATAAAATTATATTTTAATAACATAAAGCATTTTATTAAATAGAATTACACCACCTTTTAAAAGTTTGGGTATGATTTTTCTCATAAGTCTTTAAATAAAAAATACAGCAATATTATAAAGTATTTTTATGATTTAAAATAAAATTTCTCTTTTAATATATTTTAAAATATACTTCATTCCTGTAATGGCAAAACTGAATTTTCAGCACTCATTTCTCCAGTGTCCCACAATCCTTCAGAAATCATTCGAATATGCTGATTCCTAACATGCAAAACAGTTTAACAAAACTGTTTAACATATGGACAGCATATATTTGAAATATTTTTATAACAATGTAAAGTCTTTACTGTCACTTTTGATCAATTTAATGCATCCTTGCTGAATAAAAGTATTAATTCATATACTCAATATTATAAAAGAGATCATTATAAATGTATAGGCAAAAAATAAATCATATTTTACTCAAACTGTGAATAGAGTATGACCAGTGTTTACCGATTCACGAGCGAACTGATTCTTTTAATGAATCATTCCGAAATACTCAAAGTTACTGGTTAGAATCAGTCTGACAAATCCTTTACTTAATGAACTTACTAAACCAGTCAGAGCATTTCTGAATCAAAATCTGATACAGTAACTGAACTTGGTTAAACTTAAACCATACTTACCGGTTACAATGGATAGTTAAGATACAGACTAGAGTTTAAGGATACACATTTGCAACAAAGTAATTTTTTGTAATATAGGCACATACACTAAAGTTCAGGGTCAGTAATATTTTTTAAAGAAACTGATGCTTTTATTCAGCAAGGACACATAAAATTGTTTTTAAAAATGACAGTAAAGACATCTATAATCTTACAAAAGATTTGTATTTCAAATAAATGCTGTTCTTTTGTTCATTTACATTTTATCTTTTAGCATTCTATCAAAGAATCCTAAAAAAAAAACTATGTAAAACAAAAAATATGAAACAATTATTGTCAAATTGTAATGATAATATTTTGTTTTTGACTTTTAGTCAAATAAATTTCTCCTTTATGCATAAGAGAATTCTTTCAAATTCATAAAATTTTACTAACCATACATTTTTTAACTTTTGAACTATGGAAGGATGGAAAACACTGTTCTGTAGGAATTCTGCATCCAATTAAATCCACAAAAATGACAAATTAGCTGTTACATCAAACACAGAACATCATCCACTGCAAGCAAACAGAATGTTGTTTAACAAGGACAAATCATAACACCTTGATTCAAAGTAACATATCTCCATACTAAAGCTTTCATCATTACCCAAAGTCTGCTCTCTCAGCTCAAACTTCTCAGCATTCGTCATTAGCGCAAGGCTAAACGGTCAGTGCGCCACTTCCCCTATTTAGACAAGCGATCCGTGAATAAAAAGTAGATCCAATGTCTCATTGCGTTTTTAGGCCTCATTAAGGCCATTAACCTTATATTATTAGATGGAGGATGTTAATGTCAAAGTCACTTGGTCTCCGATTTGTTTTTTTTCATGAATAGGTTTCATAGTGCTGCTCATATATATATATATATATATATATATATATATATATATATATATATATATATATATATATATATATATATATATATATATATATACATATACATATATACACACACACACACACACACACACATATATATACACACACACAGTTACACTCACTATTCACATTTTTAAGAACAAACACGTATTTCTCATGTACAATAACAAAGAAGGTGAAATTGGTGTTCTAAACAGATATATGACAAGGAGGAGGTTTTAGGAAAAAAAAAAGGGGGTTTTATCTGATCCATCTATCTGATTTACATCGGCCTTTTGATCATTTTTATGGTTTGTAAATTACAAACACCTCAAATGACTATGGGCAGCACATGCTAATCACTGATTCAATGCTATACAGCAGCGGTAGGATGTTTGATTCTGCTTGTGGGACTTTGGTTCACTGCGGTGATGAGAAAGGTAAAGGGCCCCAAAAAAACCCAACACATGACCTTTCTACATATCTCAGACAATTACACACCCCCCACAATCACACACCCTCGACTGTCCTTTCCCTCCGCTCTCTTTCCCAGTGACCTGTGCTAACCTGCTCTCATCTCTCTGCGCCCAGACAGGAAACAGCGTTGAGGGTGTGCTAGTGGGTCCAGCCCAAAATCCAGACCAGCTCCACAATACAGGCCACCACCCCGAGCTCCAGCCTGCCCCCTGTCAGACCAAAGCAGGGGGGGCACATCCTGTGTGAAACCGCATCCTTAACTAGCATCATCACACTGTAAATAAATGCTTTCTCTTTTATTTGCTCTCTCTCTCTCTCTCCACTTCCGTCAACTGTCACAGCCTGCGCCTCCAATCACCTTAGAGTCCAAACAGGAAAGTGAAAAGAGAGGGGAGAGATAGGAGATATGGGCGTTAATTTGCTGCTCGCTGCAAGTTGCTCTACTGTTTCCTACACACACACACTGGGCCGGCTGCCTGGGACTCCATCCTGGACTAGTGTTCTTTTCCTGATACCCGCCGTTACGACATCGGCCCACCGCCGGCCAGCCACCCAGCGAAACAGGAAGTTAGGAAGATAGGTGTAACTGAACACTTTTGTGAAGGAGGAAAAGGGACAGTGAATGAGACTGAATAAACTCCACTAAAGTAGGTCTGTATTGCGTTATAATACAGACCTAATCTAACACACCCAAGGAAAGAAAAGTCACAAATGATTTCTCATTTGTGAGGTTAAAATGAGAGCAAATAAAATGCTCAAACCTTAAGGGGATTTTCAGAGTGATGCCATAGAAGAACCGTTTTTGGTTCCCCAAATCCTTTCAGCGAACAACAAGCAGAACCTTTTTTTTTTCTTAGTGTGAAGAACATTTAATGATCTAAACCTTTTTCTGTTTAAAAAAAAAAAAATTGAATGGAGAGGTTCCATGGATGTTAAAGATGTTTCATGGAAGAGATTTCAAAAAAGAGCCTTTATTTTTTTTTTTTAAGTAACTGTCTCAAACTGTGCTCTGATTAGTCAGTATACCAGAGTCTGCAATCAAAAGTTAGCAATTTGAACTCAATCATTTTTCATTCAATTGAAAATTGAGTTATGCCATCTACCTTAACAACTGTCTTGTTTCTATTTTAATTTCCCCCCAAATAAATTAAAGCAGGAATAAATTTGTTTAAATTTGAATTAAATGGAGACTCATTACCACATGGCAGCTATTAGCTCATTTGTGTCTATTTTTATTTTAAAGAGAAACATCTGAGAAGTTGTTACTTAAATTAAGTTATCAATATATTTTAAGTCTCCTGAGATATTCAAGACCACCTTCTGAGCAATTTTATTTTCTTTGTTGCAAAAATCATTGTTAATCTACAATAAAAAATTAAAAAATCTATGAAAAAGCGAGACTAATTAAATGATTCAGCACTGACCTTTTCTAAGAAATGACACATATTCGAAAATTAACATAAGCAGATTTGTTTATCATCTGAAGTCTTACTAAAATTAGAAATGAAATTAAATGATAAAGTTTAATATGACAGAATGGGAAACAAACTTGATGTAACAACAAGGGTGCACAAAGGCATTCATAAAAACAGCCTTGAGAAAGGTGGACATATCCAGAATTGAGACCCCCTGCATTAGCCTGTGGTGTGTGTTACACAGAGGCAATTAAGACAGGATACTGATCTAATGAACTTCTAAGTGTGTATGTGTGTTGTGTTAAGTTGTGAAGTGGGCCGTATGTTGAGCCACTGCTAAATGAGTGTTGAGTTTCAGTCGCCCGGTCAGAGGGCTGCAGGCCCAATCTAAATGCATGCGTGTGTGTCCGGCCCTGTGGATGGCAGTCACTGAGCAGATGCTTGGAAAAAGGAAAATATCACACAGTACTTGCATTTCCATGCCTGTCGGGGTGGTCTTGAACTATGTGCAAGTCTGCTAGGCTGTTGTTAATTGCACTGCCACAAATAAGCAACTGGCCAAAACATGATTCAATCTGCTCTCAATTCACTAAACAGCATTTTTCTGCCCAACTGACTGATGGGCAATGGTATAATTACAATAATTTGCTTCATCTATCTGTCAAACCAGTCCCAGAGGATAATTTTATCACTCAAGGGTTGATCTTTTTTAGCTCAGGAGAGTTATGCTTCAATCAAAGTTCAACTTCAAAGTTTCAGATGTTCCTCCTAGAATGAAAATAGACACAATTTGTCATCATACAGTAAGTGTAGAAAGCTAAAACATTAATGTTAATTGAACAGAGAAGATACTTAGTTTTGGGAGGATTTTATGAGAATTTGAGTTTATTGAAATCTCTGACTTCTGACTGCAAACTTTGGTATGTAAACAAATCTAGGCAAAGTTTGAGACATTGTTGAGATGTATTTGGAAACTCTAGAACAGTGGTTCTTAAACAGGGGACAGGGCCTCAAATAAAAAAATAAAACATAAAAAAATAAAATAAAAAAAAAGTTACATTTTCACCCTCAATGAATATTATTTTTATTGGAAAAACACAGAATTATAATTTGTATTCTTATAGAAATCATAAAATAAATTTTATGTTAATAAAAAAGTTTGAAAACAAGCAGAACTGTCATAATTGCAGAATGAAATATGAGAAGAAATATATTGGCCGATTCGGGGTGCAAAAAGGTTGACAACCAATGCTCTAGAAGAGACACTGTACATGTGAGCCTTCTGGGGTGTTTATTCAGAGAAAAGCCTGACAATCAGGAGTCAAACGTTCCTTTCCAAATCCTGGTGCAAATAAGAAAAAAAGAGATGTTATAGAGATCTCATTTGCGATTTCTTCCTATACGTTGAAATTTGCTTCTGATGAGCATCAAGTTCCAATTTAAAATTTCTCTCTATCACTTTACAATCAGCTGAACAAGGAACATCATCGTCAGCAAAGTGAGATGTTAATCACCGATGGTGAGAATAGATGGAGATGTCTTAGACTAGTCCAACTCAAGTCCAGGGGTATGCTGAGATTGTCCAAAGTTTATTACCCACAAAAGATGATGAGGAAATGGTTACATCTGTTTTATTGTTGCTTCAAATTAACGTTCAACTCAGGAAAAAAAGACGGTTGGGTGACCTCTCTATTTTGTGAGCTATTATTTATGCCTCCCCACATACACACAGATATGCATATAATTTTGATACAAAGATTCAAAGAGTAAAAATGTCACACTGTAAAAAGACTACAGTGATCCTAGCCGTATTTACTGTCAATTCTTGTGTATTCCTTATTTGCAAGTCACTTTGGCTAAAAGGGTCTGCTAAATGAATAAATGTTAAATGTATGAAAAAGTAAAGCTTCTGAACACACAACTTTCGATAAATTGTGGTCCAAGTCAAAAGAGGCCACCACCCAGTCACAGCGAAAGTCTGTGAGATACTTTTTCAGCCATTTTACAGCCTGTCAGACTACAAAATCTTCTCTTCAAAAAGAGAAGATTTGTGAAGGAATCAGTCTTTTGAGTCAGAATCAGTGTATCTAGTTCTCAGAACAGGTCTAAATGACTTGCTCATGAACTCCAAGTTCGGTTCTCGAATTCGACTGAATCAGATTAACACTCACTGCGCAGGAAGTTTTTTAGTGACGTATATTTTGGCATGTTCCTCACATAAACCTATTGCATGAATTCACAAGACTTGAATTCAAGCGCATGAGTCATAAGGACCATGTTTTTGATACTTTCACCTTTTATGCAACCTTTTTGAAACTCGAAAGTGTCAGCCCCCATGTGAACTATTTGCATGGAAAAGAACTAGTACAATGAAGAAAATGATTTGTAACGGCATAAATGTGAGTAAATGATGACAGAATTTTCATTTTTGCATGAACTATTCCTTTAAATATGATAACGTATGGAGGAACGGTCCTGGAGCACAACCGGTGGGCAAATGCACCATCAGCAGTTGTGCAAGTAAAATAAGGAAGAGAGGAAAAGATGGAGAGAGAAAGAGAGACCCCTAAGTGCTTCTCTTTGGCTGGCACAGAACAATGATTCACACCATTGCCCGCTGTATCCCACAAATGAGGCATTACATACAGCGGCTACCGTTACTGCAGGAAATACGTCCTCTCTGTTCCTCTCAACACTCATTTCATTCCCATCCTTCTGTTTTCCTCTATTCATCCTCCACTTCACATTGTATCAGAGCAGGCAGAAGGTCCCCCGCCATGACGGGCTGCAAAATAACAACTGTCACCTTCAGCACAATTCATTAAAGCAATTTAACGTTGCCGCCTTCCAAAGTAATTTTTATAATTGAAATTTAATTCCCCTACAATATTATTTTTTTAAGAAGGAGGGGGTTAATTGACATTTGTGGTAATTAATTGCTAGGCGGAGAGATGTTTATGTGGAGAAGTTAAAAACAAAAAGTGACACGGAGAACGGAATAAAGGGGCAACGTGCTGAGATGGTCTCATCATCACGGCCTTCCCTCCTGCGGATGAAAGGAAAGGATAGGGATGGAGGGATGGAAGGAGCGACTTCACTTCGCAGTCGGGGATTTAATTGCGCGAGGATTCCATTACCTCGGCACAAATGTCACGTTTGCTTCTGATCGGGGGCAAAGGCGGGGACTGGCACTGTGCCAGATCTATGGCACAGAAAAGTGTTCTGCCAGTTGCAAATATACAAGCACGCTCACACAAAGCTGCAAAGTGATGACAGGAAGACTAGTCAATGTCAGCAATACATAAGTGTGAAGGGACAATGACACTAAAAGTGGGTCAAAGGCAAATGGGCAGAAGTACCAACCATTGGGTAAAGAGAACAAACCCAACTCAGATAAAAAAAGATCTAAAGAAAGTTTGGGGTTTCAGGATGAGTGTTCTCGTAGACAAGAAAAATCTCTTTGCCGTCTAGGAGAAAAACAATTGAAAAAAAAAAAAAAAAAATGATATATGTATATACACAGAGATCTTGCTTAAGCTTCTGTCTTATTTGACTAACATTTTTTACAAGAAAATAATTTATCTAACATGTCTCAAGCACAAAGAAGATCTCAATGTTTCAAATTGTGCTCAAAGTTGCCAAACTAAATTCCCACAAGGTTAAAGTCTGTGCAAATGGAGACTAAAAATCTCCTGAGAAAAAAAAGACCCTAAATAACTTGCATACCCTCTAGAGTTTCAGGAATAGAGCTCAACAATGCCTCAAATTTGCCAGATAGGAGTTGTTTCACAAATAATAGTTTAAGGAGATCAAATAGAGACTCTGCTGACTTCTACAGTTTCAGAAAACATCTCAACAACATCTCAAAAGTAGAGATCTCAGTATGAATTCAGAACATTTATCAAATTCTTCCAAAACACACTAACTATATGTAAACACCGGCTTCATTTCTATCTAATTATATTTGAGTTTTACGAGAAAATTCCAAGCCAGAGTCGATACATCAACGAAATACATCAAATCTTCTGACATAGGAAAGACCAACCTCTGAGCGATATAAAAAAAAAAAAAAAAACAGGTTGTAGTCAAATACATATATGTAAAATACATACTGTACACCCTTTTTACAACTATGCAAAAAAAAAAGTAGCACAGTAGAAAACATACATTTGCGTGGTTTCAAGGAAAACTTTTGAAGATAACATACCACAGTCACTTGTTTGGACGGGATTGACGTTCCATTGTTCCAATCAGAATTCAGAAAAGGCAACAAAGGGGTGGAACCATTGGATACAGTGCAGCCAGCTCAATCTGAAATACAAAATGAGTAAAAAAGACGAGAGAGACACACAAGTGCATATTAACATCAGCAAAATTGATACCATACCAAACAGGAATTGATACCATTCTCTAAAGGTGGGGGAAGTCCCTTAAATTCACTCAACCCACATAAACCTGGATGATGACTCAAATGAGAAAGGAAAAAGGCAAAAACGTGATGAAATCCAACCACAAATGCTTAATTTGGTGACAAATTAATTCCAGAACTGACCTAAATGCATCTTAACACATTTTCAGATTTTCAACAGCAAGCATTTCTGACACATGTGATATTTACACGGAGTATCTGATAATCAGCTCAGATCTGCATTGCTGTTCTGATGAATGGTAGTGACTCGAGGGACGACTCATCTAAGGAAAAGCTGTGGCCACACACTACTTGACAGAATTCTCTGGAACACTTTGTCAGATCCCGTAAGTCGGTGACACGTAGCTGTGACCAATCAGTATCAGTGGAGGTGATTTGCGTAGTAAAATGCTTATTGCAGAGGTCAGCATTTACTTGAGTGTGTTCTCATTAAGAGCAAAAGGGAGACAAAAAGAGAGAGTGACAGAAAAAGGAGGGGGTAAAAGAATCCGGAGAGTTAAAGAAGCTGAGAAGACGACAGAAACAGAAAGTGACAAAGACATAGAGGAGTGTCTGTCATTCGTTGACCCGCCACAGGTCTGCATGGTGGAGTTTTAATAGCGCGATGGTAAATTGCTCAGCTATTGTTGCCATGCTATTCAACAGAAGGCTGGCCGACAGACTGAATATTTACAATGTATTTGGAAGTATTTTAACGCCAATATAAAATTAACCAACATCATGAATATTGCAAAGATTTTAATTTGCTTTTTATTTGCTGTTTTGGTCTGCATTTTTTATTAGTGCATAAATAAAAATTATAATAACATAATAAAACTATTTAAAATTATGTTAAATTAAACATTTCTATAAATAATAATACATAAATGTTAGTTATTTTTGATCATTTGTATATAAATTATTTTTTAAATATTTCCCTCTGCTCATTCACTGAAATCCACATGTCTATCCACATTTTCTATATTTAATTCCAAACTTTAAACATTTTGAATCAACTCTGCAACAATCTCTGTTGGTCAAAAAATAAGATTTTAAAAAGAACTACTACATAAATATCAATACTGAATATCGAATCAATATAAAATAAAAAATTTCACTATATCTCTCACATCAGAACAAAATGGTGCAATTTCAATATTCCAAAACTCATGTATATACAAACTCAGGCCTTTCCCCTCCTAGAGGCCAAATATTCACAGTATGTCCCCAACAGACCCAATAAAATCAACCCTTGCATTACAGCTCATCTCCATGTAATTCCTCTGCATGGAATTCTGCTAGCGCTAACCCCCTTAGCTGGCCGCATTCCTCTGTTCCACGTCGGGCGCTGAGCAGCTTCAGATAAGAGCCTCTCTGATTAGCCGCCCGCGTTCTTGTCATTGCTGCAGAAAATACACAATCCCAAAAGACCCCTCTGCCCCCTCGCTGGTATTTATGACTCTCACATCTCTGAACTCCAAAAATAGGGAGTTTAAAAGGGGCAAGAGGAAATAGCTACAGGTAAAAAGAGACAGAGAGAAAGATAGAGCGAGTGAGAGAATTACTGTAGTATTTGAAGAGCAGCTAGGGCACATGAAAGTGAAAGAGAGGTGGAAACTACACCAGGATAGAGGTGGAAGATCTGATCTTCTTTGAAAAAGAGAAAGTGACAAAAAAATAATAAGAAACAGCCACATTTGCATTAACCTTTAAAATGTCATCTTTACCAACAGGAAGGAGAATAAAACAAAAACAAATGTGATCTTGTGGCAGGAAGACGTTGTAAAACACAACTAAAGACATCCATCTGAATGCGTATGGCTGTCAACAAGAAAAACTTTGAAAAACCTAGATAAATTAGTCTCACTCGCTAATCGACTATCTGAATTTTTAGTGTAAATCCACATTATTTTTATAGTTCTAAAATCTTATTATATGTATTTTTTACTTCCAAGAAACAACCGAGACAAATATGACACTTAGTAGATACATTTCAAGCTAGAAAAGCTGTTTCTTTCATCTTATGCAGAGTTCACACTGCACGATTTTCAAAGTTGTCGTATCACCGTTGTTATCACACTGCACAACTATCTGGGGTAGCTTTCAGCTGCTGCTGTGTTCACATTGCGTGATGGATCGGCGACAAGAGGTTACACACTGCATGACTTTACAATAGAGAGAGTCACTGACAACTCTGTCTGGTCTGCAAACTACGTTTCACAACCAAACGCAAACGAGAAGTCATAAGGTAATAACACAAGATCACGCTGATATTGTGGTCTATAACTCCTCCCTGAACTTCTCACTGCCCTGTATCTTGCTCTCTCATTGGTCATCGCCAATATATTTTTCAGTCAGAACTCATTTCACACAGCAGGGTTTTGAATCGGTCCAGATATTTAGCAAGCCAAATATTTCACGGGCGTCGGCGATTCTCTCAGATCGCATCTTTGATAATTAACACCGCATGATTGTCACTCACGTGAACGAGCACCAGTTTGCCTCCAATTTCAGGCATTTGTTGGCGATTTCGCAAAACCTGTCAGCGAGTGGAAATCGGGGCTAAAATCTTGCAGTGTGAACTCGGCATTAGGAGACTTCTAGTCTCCTAAGCAATGAAAATTTATTTGAATACATTTTCAAAAAGTTATCACAAATCTGGATTTTGGTTTATCGTTATAGGTATGGAGTGCAGGGGGAAAAAAATTAAAGCATTAAAGCACAAGGCTGCAACATAAAATGTGAAAAAATTAAGGGGTCATACCGTATACAGACATTAAGCAAAAAAGCAACTGTAAAATTCCAAAGGAATTTTAAAAGAAACACAAAAGACAAATGTTGACAGATATATTTTCAGTGTATGAATGAGCAACCTCAAAGCAATAATGTCTTCCTCGGGGCACGCAAGAACACAGGTTTGACTCAGCTACTTCATTTTGGTGGCATACCAGCTGCTCAATACAGCGCCCCTCGGCATCACCAACATGTGGTTTTAATCCACACATTTCACACAAATTGCCGTCCCTGTCAGTCTCAGACAGAAACCAGTTACTAGCCACTTTAGAGTAGTTTGATAATTGCCACTTATTTGTGTGTCAAGTTTCCCACAACCGTGAAAAGACTAGCGAAAAATCACACTGTGTGATAAAAACGCACTACACTCACAGTATTGTTTCTGCTTTATATCAAAGATGTGGTCTACCCATCCATCACAATGAAACACCTAATCTAAAATAAAAAATAAAAAAATCTGAATAATTTAAACCTGCAACATAATATTTCACACGACACTATTACAAAACAAACTTCTCCAATCTAATTCAGATCATTCAGCAACATACCAAATAAATGATTGTTTTCACACAGATCTTTCAAAACAATTCTCCTTGGCTGCCATTGGTCAGTCAAACAAATAGCCCCAACCTGAACTTACACAATTGGCTGACGCTGTTGCTATGCTAGGCTAATTAGGAATCAGCATAGTCACAGAAACTTTAAACTTCTAGGAAATTAACCAAGAAATTGCTTATTCCTCTGCATATCTCTGCATAAACCTACAAAAGAGGAATTGTTTTATCTTAGAACACCATCTGATATGCTATGTTCTGAGTCTCGGCATGATTGTGCATGTGATACAGCTTTTACATAACAGTGCAGTAAACAAAAAAATAATACTTAGTGACTTACATTTTAGGTACATTACTGCCTGCCCTGTTACTTCTGTTCTGCCAATGAATAAGTTCCAAATAAAGCCACAGCAAAGTAATTTTGTACATCTCTGAACAAACACAGGTGGTTGTGTTTGATTCCTGAATAAATCTGCATTTCTGAATGAATTGCTTGAATGATTCAATGAATCATTTGAATGAACAATTCAAAGACTCGCTTAAAAAGACCTACCAGCGTCAATTGCGTCCTCTCCCGTGGTCTCATGGGAGAGTAAAGTGTCTATTGTATGCACGCTTCCGAATTTCACCAGAAGCATTAAGTCATCCTAGGTTGATGAGCCTACTCTTTTGTGAGTACTGCGAATTCAGACATAGTTATTTTTTCAAGTTTTTCAGGTGAGTTACCGTGACTTGAATTCAAACATTTCAAATCTAATAATAATCTAAAATAAAATCTAATCTAAATCTAATCTAAAATATAATATCTAAAAATAACGGTATGAACTATAATGGTATACTCAGATAATGCACAATATTATTTTGGAATTATTAAAAAAATAAAAAAATATTAGACAATCTCCTCACCTTTTAAAGCCTCTGGCCCTATACAGTGAACAATATTTTGAGCCATGTATCGTGATTATATCGTATCGTGATACAGCGATTCTGCAATAATCGATATATTTCTAGAAAATCCTATTCTGATACATCATGATATCGGTCTAACAAAATGCCTGTTAAAGGGTTAAGTTTTCTTTCTTTATTCAAGTCCAAACTATTAGAAAACGGCAAAAAAAAAAGTTCTGTAAATCAATTTTAACATAAAAATTAATCATCAGGCTAAATTAATCATTTTATTCTTGGACTTATTAAAAGCTTACACTTTTCTTTTTCTCTGTGTGTAAACAAATATATTTAACTACTTATCAAATTATATATAAATTTATATATAATATAAACCTGGTACATTTCAAAATTTACCTGGAGTGCTTTCTCAACCTTTCTACTCCTCATCATAAAAACGGAGCCCCACACGAAGAAATAGCCGTTCACATCGTCTTTTGCGTGCTCAGGTTCTTTATTTCAAATGTAGATGCGCGGCAAGCACACACACACTGCACACTTCTGCGCCGCATTGTGGCTCTGACAAGGTTTTGTTTCGTCCTCCATGCCATAGGTGCAGAATTATGTTTCTGCTGGTCGGTGCCCACTGTTCACACTGCATAACGCGCACTTGTAATATCTGAGAGAGAGGATCCAGTTTTGTTCACATAAAACTGGACGCACCGGCGGCGTTCTCTCTCACTCATATAGTGAGGGAAATCCACCTGCGATCCGAGCAGAGAGGTTAGGCTACTCATGAACTGAATATTCGCTCTGCAATAATAACGTGCTTATGGTCTACGCTGATAGCTGTACCGGGGCAGTTTTTTGGTTTTCATCTCCATAAACATGTATATAGCAGTAAAGCTAATACAGTGGCTGGAAATCTGTTTATCCTTCGGTTCCTCATGTTTCCCTATCTTCATAGAGAATGCGGTTCATGGAACTTGCTCAGAGTCAGAGTGCTTTTGGAAAGCTGGAAATGGCGCGGCCGCGATTTCCAAGCATTTTTAGACGCTATGAACAGGGAAATCTATTTAGAGCACCTTATTGTATTAATAAAAAAAAAAAAAACTTATTGTATTAATTAAAATATCGATATTTGGCGCCAGATATCGATTCTCAAAATCGCATGGAGAAGGATCGCGATATATATCGCCATATTGATTTAATGTCCCCAGTGTTGCCAACTAATTTTCAGAGAAAGTTGCTAAAGGAAGGTCAATTTGTTGCTAGAAGTTGCTAAATGACGTTGTGATGTCATTGCGCGATGACGTCATTGCGTAATCACGGCGCAAAATTGTGTCACAACATCAAATCTCAGCAAAAATATATTTTATATATGTTCATTTAGATTTGTTTGTAAAATAATATGCATAATATAATATTAAAATATAAATAACTGTATTTTAAAAAACGTTGAATTATTGAACACTTACATTTTTGAATGATTACAATTTAAGGTTTGCTTTTTTTTAATAGCTAGTAAAATAACACATTCTCAACAATTATGCTTTAAGCAGTGTATTAGTAGTTAGTATGCTACACTCCAAGAAAAGGCTGTAAAAATAGGGCACAATCTATGTTAATAAGAAAGAATTTTACGTATTGGTTTTTTACCTGCATTTTAAATTACGCATTGTGTTTTCGGGTTACAGGGTTACAATGGATAATGTATAACGTCCTGGAAAATTACTAGCAGCCTATATTTTCCATTTTTCTTACAGCATACTAACTGATCAACAATCGCAAGTACAAGCTATAACAAAGTGTAGCCTATCATAGATGAACAATTATTCAATTATTCAGTTGTTATCATTATTATTATTATTATTATTATTATTATTATTATATTGAAGAAATGCAAATAGCAGCTAATTCAATTCACGTGATGTGTGTACTGCTAGGCATCTTTGGTTTTCTTTTTGCGTAATTACGATGGAAAATGTGTGTCTTTTTATTGTCTGAGTCACTTATCAAAAGTTGCTAAAAGTTGCCAAATAAATTTTAAAAAATTGCTAAATTTGTTGCTAGGTGCTTTTGGAAGAAAAAGTTGCTAGGGTAGTCTGAAAAGTTGCTAAATTTAGCAACAAAATTGCTAAGTTGGCAACACTGAATGTCCCACCCCTATTTATTAGTGGTGCCGGTGTTTTTTTTCAAAACCCCTAACCCTTAAATATTAAACATCAGTGCATAAAAATTAGCCACACCTTAGCAACCACACAGCAATGCTCTTGCATCCAACCACAAAAACTAGCAATGTCACGGCAAGTTTTGCACAAGCAAGTGCCAGTCACACTAAAAATGAAATTATAAGTCTTCTGCTCACAGTAAATACTCTTTATACTGGGTTTTGATTGCTTTACTGCATATTATTACACAGTTATTTACTGTGCTGTTTGTATGCGTTTCAGCTGCTATTGCACTCCGCAGGATTGAACACATTTACCACCACCTTGATTGTGCAGCAATAAAGAGGTGTGAATCCTGAAGCTGGACCTCATCCTGAAGACAATGACCTACCCAAGACAGGACAATTTAAGGGAGTGGTCTGCCTGCGGCGGTCTCCCTTTTGACCCGGCAGCACGGGAAGAGCCGGAGGAGATCGGGATGATTTAGAGCTCTTCTCTTAGACGTGCTGACAAGGTTAGAGGGTCAACACAGACATTAACAGGTCAGTGTGTGGCCCACTTGGGGACAATTACTCCTGGCCGCGGCTAAGTGGACACTTGATTGAACACGACAGTGCTGGGAATGCGCCATCCCTATAGATAACAATTCTAAGGACCATTTAGGATAAAAAGCCCTTGTGATACGCGCCTTTATGGCCCAAATTCATCTTTCTTTGCGCTTTTAAAAAAGAATGTTGGCAGTGTGATCGAGGGGTTATTCTCTGGGCACGAGGAAGAGAAACATTAGAGAGCGCTTGCATCTTTTGATGCTTTCAAAGAGATCACACAAGAGCAAATACAAGGTGAGGGGGTTGCTGGAGGAATCCGTGAGATGGTTTATCTCAGTTTAGAAGATTATTTCCTTATCACGCTGAGCCTGTTAATATGTATTTTGATTGTTTTGTTTGGGTTTATAGTCGATTACAAGCTGCGATATAATTAAATTCCAAAGGAGAATCCACAGCATTTACATTTTGATGATTGAGGTTATATGCATATCCAATTATTACTGTTATTTGTAAGGTGCTAAACAATCATTTTTACTGCCTGTAAAAAAAAATAATAATAATAAAATAAATTTAAAAAAAAAACATATCTGGCTTGACTTTTACACACTGGCATCTTCCAGTACAGAGAAGCGACAGACAGATTCAAACCCCCCTCGACTTTTACCTTTCACTTTTAAAACAAAACAAACAAAAAACAAAAAGATCTCCACCCACATGCTCTCTTTCTTTTTCGAGAAAGCACACTTTTGATAAAGCATTAAAAACAAGATATAAAATTAAAAATTAAAAAATTGTGATCACACCGTGATCTTTCACTTCATGAGTTGGAGTTTGAATGAAATGAAACCGTTTCAAACGAAAAAGGAATTTACTCAATTAAAACTGAAAGAAAAAAATTTCACTGTTTGTTACACTATAACATTACAAAATGTAACGGATTGCCAAAAAAAACAAACAAAAAAAAATCTGTGACTTGCAGCTTCTTATGGGGTGAGCATATGTTTAGTAAAAAGCATGCGAAATGAAAACAAGGTCTGTGGGTTGTTGTAAGCTGAGCTTGAATTGTGAAGGTTTCGGGGCTATGGATTGTTGGATTGTTTACTTAAGTCTTGGCAGCAGAAAATCATCTCCACATTGTCCTGCTCCTGCTGTCGGCCCTGGGCAGCATCGATTGCAGCTGTAGCATGTTACGGAGATGCAGAGGACACAGTTCACTTAAGCCAGGGCGCACGCTTTTAAGAGTTTTGCCACAGTTTTGTTGTTGAAACTAATTTCAAGAATCATAAGAGATTGCTTTGAAGTCATAGAGCAAAAGTTCTGATATTATCTAACACTTTTTTGACATTGCCAATAATATTGCTGTACTGTTTCAACTTTGTCAATAAGGATGTCAAAAGTAGAATGGCCAGTCAAAACTGTCAACTGTGACCAAAGTCTGCAAAAACGTATATTGAAAAGCCATGGCCATTACGAAAGATTTCACCAAGTTCATTTTGTACCATCTCACAAGCTGCACAGCTATTGTGCGGCCCACCTACATGCCATGAAGTGTGGCAGAAAATAAGAGGTTGGGTTGAAAGGTGAAAGTGAGAAAAGGATGGACACAAAGCAAAAAGAGAGCGAAAGAAAAAGAGAGAGGAATAAATAGATATCAAAAGGGGATGCAGAGAGCTTGAGGGAGTGAAAAGAGATAGAAAACACCACACCTGTCTTCCACACCTCCTAAAAATAGAATTGTGTTCAAAAAGACCATAGAGCGAGAGAGAGGGTTGAAAAACCACTTATCCTAGTACCCGCTGGACTATCCCATTACCATGAGAGCCCAACTACAGACATTTCCCTTTACCACGAAGCATGCAGAGGCACTTGGAAGTGATGTACTCGCAAAAGGAAGTGAGCAGAGGAAGCGAGCATCTCCTCTTTTTACCTCTCTCCCCTCCGCCCTCATTAACTGGGCTCCTTTCCAATTCATTTAGGAAGCCCCCGAGAGCCTGCCTTCCCCTGGAATTTACCGAAATGACACAACATTAGCAGATTTGCATATGCAAAACGGGTCAAGCAACAGGCACTCGCTGCTCAATTGACCTATTGCTTGTTGTGGCAAGCCGAGTTATTCCCGCGGAACAATTCTGTAACCAAGTGGGCGTCATGCGAGTGCCATCTGGGTAACACTTATTTAAGGCTGGCAGAAGTCCCGTGGCAGCCCGCCTGGCGAGGAGGAGGAAAGGGGGAATAAATTGCATCATTTACTTGACATCCATTTGCCGTCGTGCCCGTTTAAAACCCATGACTAAATAATTTGGTTATTCGACTGCCAGTTACCACTGTCATCCAAATTGTGCGGTGCACGCGACACACGGCAAGATTGTCAAATGCTCTGATAAAGGACAAGCCTGTGATGTTTAACCATGCGAAAAACGTATCTCCGTAAGCATATTTACAACCGGCAATCTATTTTAACTAAAGACTCCTTCCAGAATGGTGCTATGTTACAATTATGATAACGAACTCATTTTTATCCAAGCAAGCGGTTCAGAAATTGTCGAGTACACCAGATTGGGATTGTAGAAAACAACAGGGATTGAAGTACCAAATTTAAGGATCCAAATGATAGGAGACACAATAAACAATGAACAGAATGGAACAGTAATTTTAAACTTTATAACGTAGATCTTATCTCTTTAGGTGCTTCAGAATTCACTTGGTTGCATTTGGATTTGAATGTTGAAATTCTACTCTGTTTTTGCTGCTTCCTCCACATTTAACTGATTGCTTTGAGTGTTTTTAATGCAAAACTGTGGTAACTAAACCAAAATGTTTTTTTAATGGCTGATATGGGTAACTAAGGAGTGCTGTGACTGATTGCCCATATAATAGCAATACAGGCCTTATATGTTAAAGAGAATTATCAAAGATTATCATCCAATGCTAATAAACTCAGAATATATACAAGTATGGGCTGATATATCAGTGGTTAACCAAAAAAACAAAAAAACAAACAAGTGGGCAAAAAGGCCATGTTAGCATTGATTAGTATTACGAATTAGCATTGCAATCCCTTTTAAATGAAAAAAGCTGGTGCAAAAGGAAAAGGTATGAAGTTCCTTACTGTATCAGGAGGTAAACTGACAGGTGATCGTAGGCTGTGCACATAAATCCCTTTAGTCTTGTTGAAGTGCCTGAAACCACAAATATAAAAATGTCAACAGTCAGTGTGGCAGGTCTTAGGGATATGATTTTTGTGACTTTACTATAAATTAAGGAACAAAGAAATAGCTTTCATGAAATAGGTTTCATTTTATTTTGAAAATGCATCTATTTTATGAATCAAAGTTGAATTTGCTGTAACCGTTACACTACATAATAGAAAACAAAAAAAAAAAGTGCATTATAACAATAAACTGCAAGCGATAAACCCTCCAGAAATATCCATTCAATCACTGTAAACAATTGCATATCAAGTACACAGAAATGCACTCAAAATTCCCATCTCGCCGCTCTATAATATTAAATCATAAGATTGATTCTCTCATTTTCAAACTTTGAAGTTCACTCGGCAATGGCCAGTTGATCAATCCACGCCTCAGAAGATCGTACATTATGCTCATTCATAACATCAAAATGCTTTTAGAGAAATATCCAGTAATCCCCAAGTACATTTCTCAGGCCTCTTTCTCAACACTCACAAAGCTTTGCTCTGCACTAGGAAAAACAAAGAACCAACAAATGGTTATTATTTTTTTCTTTTTTCTTTAGAGCTTGGATATCAACACCTGTTTGACTAAGTACGTGTAAAGACAGCGCTTGGATTTTTGTCAGGAACTTTCTGGACCTAAAATAATGTTGTCATGGCATTTCAGTAAACATTTCAATTTGCTTGGGTAAACTGGTGCACAAAGAGCAAAACCACCTGTATGGCAACTCCTGGATATAACAGCGTGTCAGAAGCACAAAACTCAGCACGTTTTCCAGCCTTGAGAGTGCGTCAAGCTCAGACTGGGCTGTGTCCAAGAGCTGTGAAGAGCATCTTTTAAACAGCTTCTTGAAGTGAGGTGACAATGACTCAAAACGATTCACTTTCAGTTGCTTTCTCAAAGAGGCAAGCAAAAAAAGGCTGTACGTGTGAGCTTTCATGTGAATGAGGCAGGTTTGCTTCTGAGTTGAGCGTTTAAGATAATTACCGTACTTTCATAATGATCCATCCAATAAGGCCTTACATATATCAAATAAACAAGCAACAACACGTCAATTAAGACCACCCGAATTGCTTCGAAGTTCAAACCAGCAAATAGGCCACATTTTGGTATAAACACACATACAGATGTAAACAGAAGATCAAAGAAAAGTTCCATCGTTTTTCGCCTTTGAATTCATTTGAACATTCAATTGGAAAAAAAGAAACCTTCTCGCAAAACTAATTAACATGCATGCTATGATAAGGTAATTAGTACTCGAGCTGGTTTCCTGATTAAACATACTCTAATTGAGAGCATGCTGCTATTGAGAGGGAGGAAAAACTCTATTCCCTTGGAGGGCACTTAAACGATGTCCCTTTCACAAACACGTAAGCAGAGACAAAACGACTCGAAGACTGGGACAAAATGCACATTAATTACCAGTCAACAATATTGGCAACTACTCTATCCTTTCTGGTGCATGTTTCTCCATTATATACAATGCTTATTAGAGAATATTTTAAACACAGTGTTCAGAACTTGTTACTCTGATGGTAAGTGTTGAAGAATGAATGAATGAATTAATAAATTAATTAATTAATAATAATAATACAATAATAATTAAAGCATTGTATTTACACTGGGAATTAAAATTTTGTAATAATTAAGATTTTTTTTATGTTTTTGAAAAAAAGTTTCTTATGCTCACCAATGCTGCATTTATTAGGTCAAATATACTACAGGAACAGTAATATGTTAGAAATTAAAATAACAGTTTTCCATTTAAAGATATTTTAAAATGTATTTCTTTCATGGAAAAGCTGAATTTTCAGCAGCAATAGTTTCAGGAAACATTCTAACATGCTGATTTGCTGCTCAAGAAACCTACAGTATCTCACAGAAGTGAGTACACCCCTCACATTTTTGTAAATATTTTATTATATCTTTTCATGTGACAACACTGAAGAAATGACACTTTGCTACAATGTAAAGTAGTGAGTAGTGTTGTCATGGTACCAAAATTTCAGTATTCGGTACCGATACCAGTGAAAATCCACGGTTCTCGGTACCAATTTCGGTACCACATGCTAATTAAAAAAACACACTATTTTTAATAATAAAGTCAAACAAAAATAAAATGTACGAAAATCAATGCCGTTCTTTATACTTATTTAAATTGTGTTTCAGGTTTTTCCGCAAGTAATAAAAGTATGAAAAACAGTAAACAAGTTTTACCCAAATTTAATTTGTCTTTTAATTAATTAAATTTAAATACATTTAATTTATTTGGTAAATAAAGGGGATTTACTATAAAAATTTAAATATGGAAGAAATATTGTGTGATTTCTTTAAAAATAAATATTTATAATTTTTTTTTCAACAGTAGTAATAGTATCACATACATTCTACTAAATAATAGTAATATATTTCTGGCACAATGTCTTTAAGAAACTTTTATTTTGATGGGTTGCCGTGAATAATTTACATTTCTGTGTGTAGCTATATGATATGACGCTGGTTTTACTCATATGAAACGGTAAAATGCTCGTGAAGTGACTCTCAGAGCAGTTCTGTCGATGTTGTTTATGTATTTATGTCCTCATTGAGCCGGCAGATGCTGAAATCATCGCGAGCGTGCTTCAGTGTGTATAGTAAAAAAACAAAAAAACGTGCGTCTCTGCCTTTCATTCATTCATTCATTCATTCACACATAAAGAGACTCGCAGAACATGCGGGATTCATATCTGAATCGACTTTTGCAGCTTAATATTTACAGATACTAGTCCGTGTCACGATTTGATTTAAGTGTAATGACCTACTTTTGATTAATTCATCCAAACTTTGACAAATTCCATGACATTCCGTGCTAAACTGTAAATTCCGTTTTTATAACAGGATTCTGAGATTCCGTCTGCGTTTTCTGCATTGCAGGAATCATAGGGCCGTACGCGTCAAGAACCGGGTTGACCAGGTACTCGGTACCACCGGTACTTAAAAAAACCTGGTACCGTGACGTTTTCATTTTTTTAGTACCGACTTGGTACCGAAATACCGGGTCTTTTGACATAAAGATGGCGTAGGCTATAAGAAGATTGCCAAGACCCTGAAACTGAGCTGCAGCACGGTGGCCAAGACCATACAGCGGTTTAACAGGACAGGTTCCACTCAGAACAGGCCTTGCCATAGTCGACCAAAGAAGTTGAGTGCACGAGCTTAGCATCATATCCAGAGGTTGTGTTTGGGAAATAGACGTATGAGTGCTGCCAGCATTGCTGCAGAGGTTGAAGGGGTGAGATGTCAGCCTGTCAGTGCTCAGACCATATGCCTAATTGGTCTGCATGGCTGTCGTCCCAGAAGGAAGCCTCTTCTAAAGATGATGCACAAGAAAGCCTGCAAACAGTTCGCTGAAGACCATGTCCTGTGGTCTGATGAGACCAAGATAAACTTAGTTGGTTCAGATGGTGTCAAGCGTGTGTGGCGGCAACCAGGTGAGGAGTACAAAGACAAGTTTGTCATGCCTACAGTCAAGCATGGTGGTGGGAGTGTCATGGTCTGGGGCTGCATGAGTGCTGCCAGCACTGGGGAGCTACAGTTCATTGAGGGAACCATGAATGCCAACATGTACTGTGACATACTGAAGCAGAGTTGGGCCGCAGGGCAGTATTCCAACATGAAAACGACCCCAAACACACCTCCAAGACGACCACTGCCTTGCTAAAGAAGCTGAGGGTAAAGGTGATGGACTGGCCAAGCATGTCTCCAGACCTAAACCCTATTGAGCATCTGTGGGGCATCCTCAAATGGAAGGTGGAGGAGAGCAAGGTCTCTAACATCCACCAACTCCGTGATGTCGTCATAGAGGAGTGGAAGAGGGCTCCAGTGGCAACCTGTGAAGCTCTGGTGAACTCCATGCCCAAGAGGGTTAAGGCAGTGCTGGAAAATAATGGTGGCCACACAAAATATTGACACTTTGGGCCCAATTTGGACATTTTCACTTAGGGGTGTACTCACTTTTGTGGCCAGTGGTTTAGACATTAATGGCTGTGTGTTGAGTAATTTTGAGGGGACAGCAAATTGACACTGTTATACAAGCTGTACACTCACTACTTTACATTGTAGCAAAGTGTCATTTCTTCAGTGTTGTCACATGAAAAGATATAATAAAATATTTACAAAAATGTGAGGGGTGTACTCACTTCTGTGAGATACTGTAGGTTTCTTGAGCAGCAAATCAGCATGTTAGAATGTTTCCTGAAACTATTGCTGCTGAAAAATCAGCTTTTCCATGAAAGAAATACATTTTAAAATATCTTTAAATGGAAAACTGTTATTTTAATTTCTAACATATTACTGTTCCTATAGTATATTTGACCTAATAAATGCAGCATTGGTGAGCATAAGAAACTTTTTTTCAAAAACATTAAAAAAATCTTAATTATTCCACAATTTTAATTCCCAGTTTAAATACAATGCTTTAATTATTATTGTATTATTATTATTAATTAATTTATTTATTCATTCATTCATTCTTCAACACTTACCATCAGAGTAACAAGTTCTGAACACGGTGTTTAAAATATTCTCCAATAAGCATTGTATATAGTGGAGAAACATGCACCAGAAAGGATAGAGTAGTTGCCAATATTGTTGACTGTTAAACCGCTGTATGGTCTTGGCCACCGTGCTGCAGCTCAGTTTCAGGGTCTTGGCAATCTTCTTATAGCCTACGCCATCTTTATGTAGAGCAACAATTCTTTTTTTCAGATCCTCAGAGAGTTCTTTGCCATGAGGTGCCATGTTGAACTTCCAGTGACCAGTATGAGAGAATGAGAGCGATAACACCAAATTTAACACACCTGCTCCCCATTCACACCTGAGACCTTGTAACACTAACGAGTCACATGACACGGGGGAGAGAAAATGGGTAATTGGGCCCAATTAATTGGATGAATTAATCAAAAGTAGGTCATTACACTTAAATCAAATCGTGACACGGACTAGTATCTGTAAATATTAAGCTGCAAATGTCGATTCAGATATGAATCCCGCATGTTCTGTGAGTCTCTTTGTGTGTGAATGAATGAATGAATGAATGAAAGGCAGAGACGCACGTTTTTTTGTTTTTTTACTATACACACTGAAGCACGCTCGCGATGATTTCAGCATCTGCCGGCTCAATGAGGACATAAATACATAAACAACATCGACAGAACTGCTCTGAGAGTCACTAAAGACATTGTGCCAGAAATATATTACTATTATTTAGTAGAATGTATGTGATACTATTACTACTGTTGAAAAAAAAATTATAAATATTTATTTTTAAAGAAATCACACAATATTTCTTCCATATTTAAATTTTTATAGTAAATCCCCTTTATTTACCAAAAAAATAAAATGTATTTAAATTTAATTAATTAAAAGACAAATTAAATTTGGGTGAAACTTGTTTACCGTTTTTCATACTTTTATTACTTGCAGAAAAACCTGAAACACAATTTAAATAAGTATAAAGAACGGCATTGATTTTCGTACATTTTATTTTTGTTTGACTTTATTATTAAAAATAGTGTGTTTTTTTAATTAGCATGTGGTACCGAAATTGGTACCGAGAACCGTGGATTTTCACTGGTATCGGTACCGAATACTGAAATTTTGGTACCATGACAACACTACTCACTACTTTACATTGTAGCAAAGTGTCATTTCTTCAGTGTTGTCACATGAAAAGATATAATAAAATATTTACAAAAATGTGAGGTGTGTACTCACTTCTGTGAGATACTGTATATGTATATAAAAGAAACATAAAAATCTAAATTTATATTTTGTAACATATATAATTAACATATAATATATAATTACATACACACACATACATATATATATATATATATATATACATATATATGTATACACACACAGAGCTCGAATTGAGGGGGGATGCGGGGGATGGCATCCCCCTGGTCGAAAAAAATGACAAAAAGCATCCCCTCTGTAAAACCACCATCCCCCCTTACCATCCCCTTTGGATTATTCATTTTGTGTATTATATAAAACTTATCATGCACATGAAATGTTAAAATTCTCTACTTAAGATCATTTACGATCTAAATATCGGCGATTGGCCAATCAGAACTCGGTACTGTAACAAGCTGCGCACAAGCGGAAGCAATTCTTCATTTTTCGCGCAAAATGGTTCAAGCGCAACATTTGAAGTTCTTTTAAAAGAAGAAAATTATTTTTCCTTGATTAGAATTTAAAGACATTCTCCTTACATCATGTATGTGTGACTGTGAGGGACTGAGAGAGAATAGGAGAGCTGATATTATCCAACTTTGAGAAAAAAAAACACATCTTGAGAGTCAAGCATTCACTGCGCGATGAAACCCATTAGAATACAGTTAGAATGCCCTTATAATTCCAGCAATGAAACAAAAAATAGCCATGTATGAGTTTTTACGTTTTTATATTCATTGCACAAGCAATGTACTTTTCTGTATATCAGCACATGTGCGCGAGGCCGCAAGCACAAATGTGCTTTTAGTTTTACACAACAGTGCAGAACAACACAGTGTTTCATACCGTGAATTAATCAGTTTTGAACTAATTGAATGAGCCAGTGATTCAACGGTCCATTCAGATGGACTCACTTGTTTCGTTTCTGTTTAATCAGCCGTTTTGAACGAATCGTTTGATATGAATGATTCAGTAAGTCATTTATTAAAAAAGGGACTTGCTGCCACCTACTGGCAGTTGTATTGTCATGTTTATTAATTCATGACAGACTTAAACCAGCTAAGGTGCCAGCACAAAAACACATTCAGCAAAATATTGTTTAATTATCATCAATACTGACCAAAATTCCTCTATTTCAGGCCCCGGAAGGGGGAAAAAAACAACTTAGAAATAACAGTTCATTTAATAAGGCTAATTTTTCATTAAATAGAAACCTTTTTAAAAATGAGACCAATTTTGTATTCATTGTGTAAAATTAGCCAGAAGAACATCCCCCCCAATCACACCATCCCCCCTGATTTTTTTTAATTCGACCACTGTGTATATATATATATATATGCTGACAGAGACTCGCACTGTTTAATGTGTTTGAGATGTGCTGTATTCCTAAATGCATAACTTACATTTCACATGTATATTCTCCACCTGTAAATGTTAGAAAGCTATGGAAATATTTCCATTTTGCTGTCAGAAGTGCATGAGCCTTCTGCTTTGAGATTCTCCGCTAAACTTCACAGACTTCATTGAACGAGTGCCGCCACGCGCAATGAAATAGGAGCCAGTGTTTCCCCAATCATTATTTTAGGGGGGCGGCCCGCCCCTTGAAGGTCAAGTTAATTTTATTTAATTTTATTTTCTCTATAGCGCTATATATTTCTCTATATATTTAAACAAACTAAATAGCCTTATGTTATTTATCTTATTTACACGACGGCATGTCATTTCTGTCTCTACGCTGCGCTCTCTGTATCGCGCACAGCGGAGTTCCGCCCCGATTCGCGTGCACACACACACACACACACACACACACACAAACGTAAGCGCACACAGAAGTGAGCACACTCCCACTCCTATTTGTAAATATTAAGCCGCAAAACGACTATTTAAATATGACTTCTGCCTGTCTCTGTGCTAATGTATGGCGCAGATGCGCGGGTTTGTTTACTGCTCATACAGAAGCCCGCGTGACGCTTACAGTGATATTAACGTCTGCCGCCTCACTAAATGAGGACATAAATACATGAACAACGTCTCCAGAACTGCTCTGAGAGTCACTTCATGAGCATTTGACTGTTTCATTTGAGAAAAACTATCATCATATATACACACAGAAATGTAAAATGTATTCACGGCAACCTGTCAAAATAAAAGTTCGGTTTCACTTGAAGACATTGGGCAGAAATATATTACTATTGTTCAGTAGAACGTACGTAATAGGCTACTACTACTAAAACCTTACCTTTAAGGTATACTCATACAATGCCTTCAATGTTATTATCAATAGTAAATCCCCTTTATTTTCCAAAAAATAAGATGCGTTTAATTTTTATTCATTAAAATATAAATTAAAGGAATGTCGGAAAAAAACGGAACACAAAGCGGTTTTAGATTGCAATTTTATGTTAGAATGTAATGTGATTTTAACCCTTTTTTAACATAATATTATGCCTATGGTTTCATTCACTTTATTTGTTTAATCCAAATACAAAAGTGTATAAATACCGAGATATTTACCGTATACCGCCAATCAGCCAAAAAATACAGAGATATGAATTTTTGCTCATATCGCCCAGCCCTAATTACACACACACACACATATATAAACATATATATAAAATTAGCAACACTGCTTTAATTTCAGAAGCGCAAGACTGAGTACCAAAGAGGTAACAATAACTAAATTCTGAACTGACTCAGTGAAAAACACTGGTGTGAAGGTCTCCATAGCCAGCTGAGTTCATAATTTAAATGCCAAGGTGATGTTATCAAACAGAAGTAGTTTTATCAAAATTTTCAAACTGACAGTCTTAAAAATATCAGTTAAAATAGTAAAAAAATTAAGACATAAAAGTGAGATATAGATAATTAATGAAGTCATATAAGCTGCAATTTCCAGATATAAATGCAATATAAGTTCTTGAAAAAATAAATAAAAGTACTATTTTAATAAAAAATAATAATAATGATAAAATAAATTCTGGATAAATAAACAAATACATACAATCAATCAATCAATTTATTTATTAGATTTTGGTCAGAATTTGAGTTACTGGGTCAACTGGGCAAGCAGAAAATAAGCGTTATTGAGGCCTGCCTCTTGCATATTACAGTACATGAGAAATCACACAAGAAAAGAAAACTACTGTATGGAGTTCGTGCATGCTTTTCTGGCTGATTCTTTGAACTGAATTACCAATACCAATGCCAATTTTTACAAAGAAAAAAAAGGCTGGGAAGAATCTTTGCACATTATGCATGACATAAAGGTCTACAAATGCAGTGATTAGAATTCCTGGAAAGTACAGCCTCCTATTGCTTAAGGATTTGCTCGCTGTAAAATTCAGGAATCCAGGCATTGGCTGCTGCTCTTCAGCTCTTCGGGGCTAGATCAGTGAGAAACTGATCCAACGAGCTGATCCCAGCTCAGCTGTCAACTTCACAGCTGGCATAAAGGGACTTGTGAGTATCACACCATTTCAACATTTAATCCAGCCTCTAATCCAATCCATTTGGATTTACAATCCAATAAAAAAATGACACTCAGGATGACTGGCTATAAATCAACAATTTCAACAAATCAGTGAGCTCTAACTGTACAGAAAGTCTTGATCACTAAAACATTTCGGCATAGATTCAAACTCTTTTCATTCAATTTTAGTACACTGTTTTGAATAGACATACACTACCAGTCAAACACACTTGAATTAATTTAAATTTCTAATGACCTTAAAAATATTTAATCTAAAGGCTCACACTTAAATGACTGAAATTAGTTTAGCAGCTAAATAGAAATTATGTTACACATAAAAGTAAATGCATTTTTAATAAATTAGCAGACAGTGGAGGAAAAGCAGTAGTCAGATCTCCAGTATTAAAAGAAAAACCTTTATTTTGTTTAAAAAACATCCCAATTGGAATCTAAACAAAGGATGGTAACTTTGAATATAAGTTAACATTTTTGGACACTACAATCCAATACTTCCATTAGTGTTTTTAATAGTTTTGAAGATTTCACTTTTATTCTAAAATGTGATGTGATGTGATGAATGAATGAATGAATGAATGAATGAATGAATGAAGTCCAAACTTGCGACTGGAAGTGTATACATAAATAATTCATAAATGTGTGCCCAAACCTTTGACTGGCAGTGCATATATATATATAAAAAAATTATTAAATAAGTCATTAATATATGTTTCTAAACTTTTGACTAGTAGTGTATAAATAAAAAAATGCAGAATTCACAAATAGATGTCCAAACTTTTGACTTGTACTGTATAATATAATTATATAATATAATAATAATTATAAAATGGCACATTTGTCAATTTAATTTCAGTTTACATCCATCTACATGTTAGTAGCAAAAAAGGAGAAAAAAACAACATTCTGTTTAAATTAACTGGGTGAGAGATATTTAAAAAAGAAAAAGTGTCAACTTCCAGTCAACTTGTATAATTTTCAACTGCCTTCAAATACGCAAATGATAAAGTACTTGGGTTGGTGTGACAAACAACAAGCTATAATTAACCGCACACTGACAGCGTCCAGTGTTGCCATAGAAACAAGAAGCTGGCTGCATCCTCAACCTCAGCCATCCAGCGTCTGGCCAGTGGCCTGCCTTTCCAGCCAGGAAACCCATCATGAAAGCCACTCAGTAAAGAGGGACAACAGCTGCCCGAACACACAGCAAGACACGGGACGCAGCAACCTCTCTCCCACGTTATGTTCCAGACATCACAACTTCATGCATTATTCGGCAGGCTGTCTATAACCTCTACGATTCTCAGATTACAGTTCATTTAAGTGCACTTTACCACAGCGAATTAACATTAACAATTAACCTTTCTGTGCCATAACCACCGCACACATCTGAGTCATCAAGCGCTTTTGCACGATTGCAAGTAAATCTGAAAATACCACTTCTAGAATGCAAAATTTGCACGCTTTTCCTGTAATACCCTGACAAAGGTAAATATTTTGCACAAATCTTTTTTTGGAAACTCTATGAGAAAAAATACAGAATTGAGATGCAAGGGTTGATTTTACACAACAGGTAGTTGGTGAGCACAGTAGTGAAGTAACGTGAGAAATAATAACCCAGGCTCTCCTGCCACTGAGCGCCAAGGCCGAAAAGTTGCAAAGAAAAGTTCAGCCAGTGCTTTTAATCCTGGGTCAGTCTGCATTTGCAGAGGTCCATTTCTGCATAAGTGAGCACACAAACTCCAGTGCCTGTTCAAACAGTGTCTTTCTCTCTCTCCCTCCCTCCTTCTCTTTGTCTCTCCCTCTCAGGCAGCTCATGACAACGGCCCAGCAGCAGCACTGTTTGATCTCCAGTGTTTTCCTTAATCTGGGTTGTCAAGGTTCGCTTGTTGGAGGCTGTTTACTTTACTTCTCCTACAAAAAAAAAAGCATTCTTTTTTTTTTTTTTTTTGTCTTCTCCTTTCCTCAGACAATGACTAATCCAAAGAACTGAGCCGTACCAACGCTGGGTGTTAAAGCTGCTGCTGCTTCCTATTTTAAAGTGTGATTTTAAAAGACATTTAAAAGTTACATTTAAGTGAATCAATAAGAAAAAAAAATGGTAATGGTAAATATTACAATTAATGATTAGTAATCTCAGCTTGTACCATTTTTATTACACCCATAGTATACATTCACACACAAATGCAAAAAGCAACATTTATTGTACCTTTCCATTTTCAAAATTAACAAAAAAAATAAATAAAATACTGTATGGATCCATTTTGTGTGTGTATGCAAATTTATATAAAGTACAGCATTGTAATGTATGTAAAAAAAATAAATAAATAAAAATAAAAATTGTATCTATGGCTACTGTATCTATGGTACTTTTTTTTTTTTGTAAATGTTAAAAACAACCAAATATAAAAATGTAAAAAAAAAAAAAAAAAAAATGTAAATTATATATTTAAAAAGAGAGATGAACAATAGTGGGACCAAACATAGTAGCCTATTATGTGAAGAGGCCTATTATACTTCAGGTTAATTATAAATAAATGTAAACTATTAAAAGTTCGACTGACATTTTAAGAAAAGAAAAGTGCTACATTTATTCTGATTAAGTGCACAAGGACACTTTTAAACATGCAGTTTAAAAGTTTCTTTCCTCCAGTTTTAGTAGGCTAACTTTTATTATAGTATTTTTAGTAAATGTATTTATCCACTTGTTATGCATCTCAAACTCCGAAAGTACAAGCAGTTAAGGCACATTTAACTCTGACACTTGTTACAACATAATCATGTTGAAAACCAATTTCACTCTAACTGCACTTGGGCTGTGTCTCAAACCCTGAGACATGACAGCATTTATGGAATTGACAGGCGCGTTCGAACGTTCGATATCCATATGATGCTCAAAAATGCTGTCTAGTTAGGCAGCTCACTAGGTTTTGAAACACAGCCTGCTTTTGCTGAAGTAACATTTAATTCTGAAAGCTTCTGCAACCGGATGATAGACTGCACTGAACTTTTTTAATGCACGGAATAATTGTTGCGATATTCTGAAGAGTTTTCGTACGCGTTAATAATGTTATTTAATCCAAACGAAGAGATGCACCAGTAGAAGGTTTTTTTTTGTTGTGGTTGAGGGAACACGTGGGGAAAAGTCCCCTATACAACACTGTATCACCGAAAGAAATCTCGGCTCGCAAACTTTTACGCCATCGATAACGAACGCACAGAGATTTCAGTACATCGTTTTTACGTATCACGTCGCACCAGAGGTGTCGCACATATGTAGCGATACAATGTTGTTTCCACAAACAAAAATGAACAGCGTAACAACTTGCTAGCCACACAGCTAACTTCTGAAAAGTACTTGAAGACTGAAAATAGAATTCATCCCCCGGACAGCTGTTATTAGACACGCGAGCAATAATGCTGTTTGTTAATTTGCTTATTACGCCGTTAAAAACAATAAGCCAACAATTAGATAACAAAGACAAACTGTCCATGTGTCCTAAAATGTTGCAGAATGCTGGAAGAGAATGAACTTACCGGGGTTTGACAGAGACGCGATAAACGCGGAAATTTCTGCGCGATAACAAATTCAACTCTTCACGCGATCTTGTATACCATGCGCGCGTGCTATAAAACGTACTGTAAATAACCAACAAATATATCACTCCGCCAGCGGTACTAACTTCAGCTGCAAACACTGTACTGGGAGCAACGCCGCCGTTTCGAGCCCGGTTTACGCCGCCTTTCTCCACGGAGCTGCTTCGGATGATATTACACTTTATTGCGCCTTGCACACACAAAAAAAGAGAGAGAATCGCGGATTTGGATGTTGTTATTTTTTTGTGTTCTACGCCCGTGACGTCACATCCACCTGCTGGGTAAACAACATTCATCCAGATCTTTGCGCTGCAAAGCAAAAGTGTCAAAAAGTCATAGATACATCAGTTAGCTTAGAGATAGGAGATTCTTTTTTTGCCCGACGACGTAATTTTGACATTTATTTGATAGTTAGTTTGGTAATTGCAACTGATGTAGTCTAAGTAAAGAATTTCTTTTTTTCCCAAGAAAATGTCCAATGAAGCAAGACAAGGTGGGGGTGAAAGTTCAGGATAAGGACAACCCATAGGAAAGGAAGTGCAGTTAGTGTGGTAATTTTAATAGTAGTCGAAATATCAGCATAAAAAGTGAAAGTCCAGTAACCACTCAGTGGTTATAACCAGATTTAGGCTTAATTAAACTCACATAATATTATAGTGTATTACCATATTCGCTTAACTTTCGTTGGCCTAATAAATAAGGGTAGTTGATAAATGTAAATATCAAGATTTTTCATTAAATGTAAAATCTTGTATAATGTTTAAGGGAAAGTGTGTGTGTGTGTGTGTGTGTGTGTACCTGGTATTTATCACGTTATGGGGACCAATTGTCCCCACAAGGATAGCAATACCAGTCAATTTTGACCTTGTGGGGACATTTTTTAGGTCCTCATGAGGAAACAAGCTTATGAATCATACAGAATGAAGTTTTTTTGAAAAGCTAAAAATGCAGAAAGTTTCCTGTGAGGGGCAGGTTTAGGTGTAGGGCGACAGTTTGTACAGTATAAAAACCATTACGTCTATGGAATGTCCCCATAAAACATGGAAACACAACGTGTGTGTGTGTGTGTGTGTGTGTGTGTGCGCGTGTAATTTAACAGATTTGTTTTCTCATAGATAGATAGATCTAAATGAGCTGTTTCTCATTAAACGAACTGATGTGATAAATGTCTCAGTTAAAAAAATAGGTCATAAAAGCAGCATTCATAATAATGATAGAATATTTAACAAAATTATGTTTAAAACAGCATGTTACACCCAGCTTCCCAAAAGTATTTCATATCAGCTAGCCACAAATATATTTCAAGAAGAATCCCAAAAGCCAAAAGGTCATTTTCAGTTAAATCTGAATGTAGTGAACTGTAGAGTGTATATATATATATAATTAGATTATTCTTTAAAAATAACTAAATAATAATAAGAAAAGAAAAGGAAAAAGAGAGCATAATTATTGGTCGGGTCAATAAGATGGTTACTGTTCGGTGTGACCAGCATTAATCTCAGATCTTGGAGTAAGGGACAGTTTGGCTGTCCTTGATCAAGGACTGAAATACACAGTTCAAGTAACAGTGTAAGACGGCGCATCTTTATAGGCCCAAGTTGAGGTGTTTCACGGATATAGAGCGCCACCCTCTGGACCGTTGTGTCTCCTGCAGACATGTGGAGCTGATTTAAAAAAAATGTTGTCATGAAATAAATTCAATACATAAAAAAAGTCTGCTAAAAATGGTTGTTAAAGATAAACTAATTAATAGTGAAAGTAATAATAGTTGATTTAAGCTAATTAATAGTTAAAAATAATTTTAATTATCACATTTTTTGCATAAAAGTTTTAAAAAAAAGTAGTAAAAAAAAAAAAATCATCCAGCGAATTATGTATCAATTCTAAAATTTGCAGTGATTGTCTCCTTAGCACCCCACACCAATAAATAAATAAAACACTTCAACCACCTGACATACCAGCTAGAATACAGAAATGTGTTAACATAGACTTTAAATAACAAAATGTACACATATGTGCAGTTAAGGTGCCCTGGCTTAATTCACACTAGTCTTTCTCAGATATGTTTTAGAATCTTTTTTATTAAACTAATTGTTGCAATAACATTTTGGGTCATCTTAGAAATCTTCTAGAAAAAAAAAAAAAAAACTTGTACCTCCATAAACACTGTTTTGACATTTGCAGAGCACAAGGAGAGGCATTGTAATGCTTTTGTCCCTGGACATATTGCTAACAGTATGAAATCTAATGTCAAGGGGCGGCACTGGCCTATATTCCTATCCAGAAAAACTGCACGCCTGCAGGCATGAGACGGATACATCAATCACAGACACGCCCTTCATGGAGATATACTCCATTTTTGACTTATTTTTCTACTTTGTGTCCACGGCCGCTAACCAAGAATACTTTAAAGAAAGTGATGGACTTCTATTGAAATATATAAAAGCAACATTAAAAACCTTATCAAGATAATACATATTTTAAAAGAGGTCAAAGTGTGTATACTGTATGACACATTTTTTATCCGAACAATTTTGGTCAATTTGGTCAATTACATCAGTATTTTGTTTATGAAAAAATTAATCACCTGTATATAAATACAGCCTGTCATTAATTTACATTCGTTATTCTTGGTGATACTATACTGTATAACATAACACACTTTTATCATCTGCCTATGTAATTTTAATGTCAGGTTTTAAAGAGATATTGTCTGTGTGAATTTTGCCTTTTTTCTAAAATTAGATGATAATGAATAGATCATATAATATTCCCCTTGAGGTCAAAAGGTCACCACTGTAATAAAAAAAAACAACAACAACAACAACAAAAAACTCATAAGTAATTGGCTGAAGAATTTTAATACAAATTCCAGATGTCTCCAGGAAAATCTGAGCCATTTGTGCAAGATTGACATGTAGTTTGTTTCTCAAAAGGAAATTTGGATTGTGTTGACATCACGTAGATGTGGCTTGACTGATGCTCTTTGGATTTGGTCTTGTTGTGATAAAGTGGCACTCTAAAAAATTAATTGAGGATTACTATTCATTATGTAACATCTTCTCAATACGCACTCATGCTCAAAAAGGGAGTAATTAGAGTTGTGTTAATTAGGTAATTAAGCAAATGAAACGAGACGACTCTGTTCTTCTTAAGGCTGGCTCGAAAGCGATATCCGTCCCTGTGGCTCAAATCACAACTGAGACACAAAGGAACAATAGCTGATATTTGCCTATTGTATAAAAAACAAAGAGCTCTTTATCTCATTCTGTCATGACACAGGTGGAACAATTTCATATATTTTCATTACTGACCTTTGAAAAATATGATGACTTTTTTATTATCTATACTTAATAATAATGCAGAGCACAAAAGGGCATCCCTGTTAGCATACTAAGCAAGTTCAATGAAATATAACAACAAATATAACCAACAATACTCCTAAGATACTATGAAAATCCAATGGAAAGTATTACTTATAATCATTTTGCCATTTAAAAGAATAGATCTTTAATACCTTACCTCAGTATGAGAATTATCATGTAACAACGAAGAGAAGACCAGAAACAAACAACATTTTAGGTTAAAATGTATATGCTTAGGCTATATAAGGGAAAGTATGTAGTTATACTGTAGCCCGTCATCTACCTATTTATTTATTTATTTATTTGTTTGTTTATGTATTTATTTGAGTGAGTGAGTGAGTGAGTGAGTGATTAAATATAGCATGTCACATTGCTGTAACTGTTATGATAGATATGTGAATTACCTCAAAGAGCGGTTACGTTCTTTCCGACATTGACCACCAGGTGGAGACAAATATCAATACAAAAAACAAACCTGTGAAGACAGCAGTGATGGAAAACATCTATCTATCTATCTATCTAATCTATCTATCTATCTGCCAAATATCAATACAAAAAAACAAACCTGTGAAGACAGCAGTGACGGAAAACATCTATCTATCTATCTATCTATCTATCTATCTATCTATCTATCTATCTATCTATCTATCTATCTATCTATCTATCTATCTACCTACCTATCTATATTGTTGCTCTGAACTAATCTAAATATGCAGATAGTATTTAAACTATCGTATCTCAAAACTTTTCAGCATTTTTTTCACGTTTTATGCAACATTTATAATATACAATACTTCAGTCATTTTATAAAGTTAAAACTTTTTAATAATCAGTTTTACTAACACTAGGAAATGTTATAAATAATAAACTGAAAATTAACCTTATGTATGTTTTTGAGCTATTGCAATGGTCTTGGAGTCTCTCAAACCCCCCCCCAAAAAAAAATATATGTGTTAATGCAAAGAGCCTACTGTGAACTAATCTGACCTAACTTAGTTTTATTTCAAGGCAAAATAAATAAATAAATACATACATACATACAAGTCATGCTGTATGTGAATCAGAAAGCATAGGTTATTAGGTTATCATTGCTATGCAATATAAATTAATTCAACATTTATAATTAACAGGCACATTAATAAAAATAAAGCACATTATATATCTATTATTATAGTGCCACAATTATTTAATGAATTTCATTTTATTGCATTAGATGAAACTTTAAACCAACTGGCATCTGCAAGCAAGTTTTTCTCAGATCTAACCTCCCAACAGAGTTTTTTCTTTTTTTTTTTTCTTTCTTTCTTTCTTTCTTTATTTATTTTTTTAAAAAGAATGGTGAATTTTAGTGAATGCATGGCATAAAAATGCACTGCACATTTCATTCATAATTAACATTCTACTGACTGGTACCACCAACCGTTTGTTTGATTTGTTCTGCTAAATGTAGTGCTACATAATCTATATACTTTATAATGATTTTAAACTGTTTCAAATAAGAACACAGAACAAAACACTGTTTATTAAGAACTTCTCGTGAGATAACGGTTAAATTGCAAGGGTCCAAATCAGTGTTGAAGGACCACTCATTCAAAGAAATAACTTGGCCTTTCACATTTATGTCACTCCATTTACCATTTTGGTCAGGAATAAGGGTTCCTCATTCAACTGCTGACATACAGTATTTACAATAGTTATGTTTCATTTCTGTATTTATCGTATAATCAGTTTGTTTGGGTGGTTGTCTTTCCTTGGTCATCTTGGTCATTTCTTTCCTTTATTTTTATTTATTTATTTAATTTTACACTTCAAGGCCAGGATTTATGTTTCGTTTGAAGCTAAGATTACTTCCCCCTTCTTTCATAAATTTCTGATTACCCCAGGATGTATCTTTCGTTTACTTTTACATTCATTACAGTATGAAGTGTCTAAATACAGAAAGTGTCTAAATATTTTCATTCTCATTAACTTTAATTTAATTGTCACTTGGTTTAATAGTTTGTGTCAAATGGAATGTTTTCATAGATTTCTAAGGGTGATTTAAGTTTCCAGATACTTTTTGGGGTCACTTTATATTAACAGGATTGCTATGCATTAAATATAGTTTATGTAATGTGTCTTTATGCCACTACAGTGTGTGTACACAATCAGCAAATACAGAAATAGGTGGAATTTTGCTTAATTGCATGATTATAACTAAACACTAGAGGACGCTATTCATCACAAAACTGACTGGTGCTTCTTATCGCCTGGAAATTAAAGTACCATCGATTCAGGCACACGCACTGCAATAGATATTTGTTACGATACAGAACCTCTCACATATCACCGTGTTACTTTAGAGAGCTTTCTTTCAATGCTGTTCCTCAGGCTGGGTGATTTTATCAGGTCAACAGCGCGCCGATTGACAGCTATTAGTCATGATTAGTCACTTCAGCACCACGGACAGCGCTTCGCTTACCTTAAATGACAACACCAGAGCGAAACTCATGGACGACCACCACGGACTATGTAGTAAATGTCGATGTAAATACTCTAATAGGTGTACATCCACTAAAAATGGACTTTGGGACCGTTTGTTAATCGTAATTGCAAAAGTAAAGTTAGTTCTGAGAAAAGCTCTAAGTTACCACTTGTGACATTTTGTATCTAAAGCAATGACATTCAGACTTTTGTAAAGTGTAATTTAAGTCTCCGAATATTTCATTTAATTAACTTCAGAGTGCAACTATCATCACAATCTCTTTTATTGCATGTCTAGATGAAATGTATACCTACATATGGTTTTTTAACACTTAGCCTATTTAATTAACTAATAGAGAGTGAAATAACATGCCGAGACATTGACATTGTAAAAATAAAAATAAAAATTTAATAGCGGTAAAAATATTGAAACCACAAACCTTCTCAAATGGCATTTTTGTTTTATTTTTATGAGCTATATATAGCTTATTTATATTCATTTACAGTTGTAGATACAGATATTCACCCATTAAGCGTTGCTGAAGTCATCGCGTTTACAGCTGATTGGTCCGCGTTAGTGAACGTACTAAGATGACGTGCAGCTTCAGTGTAGACAGCCTCCAGCCGTTGTGGCGCGACGCGTCGCGAAGCGTTATCGTTCGCTTCCAGTGTAGACTCGGTGTCAGAATCGCACCGCTCTCCTTTAAGACGGACCCACCGTTGCTGTCATCGGAGGTTCCCATTATACTCCCCTTCACCTCCCTCCCCCCCCAAAACAAGAACGCACTAGACAAGACGGCTACGTGCTCCGCCGCGATCTCCACAATAGACTGGATGCGTGCGTATATAGGCTGGTATTTATACAAAAATGATGTTTCGATGAAGCGTCTTGGGTTGTTTTCGGCCTACGCGATCGGATCGATGGAGACGGATACGTGTTTATTAGTGTGTAATGCACGTTGTTTTTCTTCGACAAATAATGGATTACCCAGCATCTGGTTTGAAGCATGAAGAACCGTACGACGCTGTTATGATCAAAACGACGCACGAGATGTCTTGGATCGAGGTATGGTCATATAAAAGACTCAACTGATTGTTCACGGCTGATATTTTGTACATCAAACTGGGGGACCAGGACTGCTTAATGTCGGATTACAAAGCCCAGGCTGGGTTGCGCTTGCACAGATGGCGAACACAAGTGATCCAGGGGGAAGCAACCCCTCGCTCCAGAATTATGCCATCACTGCGTCTGCGGTCAAACTGGCGTCTCTGGGTCTCATCACCTGCATCAGCCTGCTCGGGAATACCGTGCTCTCCGTGCTGGTGCTGAAAGACAGCTCGCTCCACAAGGCTCCGTATTACTTCCTCCTCGACCTGTGCGTGGCAGACATCATCCGCTCGGCCGTGTGCTTCCCGTTCGTGATGATCTCCATCAACAGCGGCTCCGTATGGAGCTACAGCATCATCAGCTGCAAGATCATCGCGTTCATGGCCGTCTTGTTCTGCTTCCACATCGCCTTCCTCCTGTTCTGCGTCAGCGTAACGCGCTACATGGCCATCGCGCACCACCGGTTCTACTCCAAACGCATGACGCTTTGGACATGCGTCGCGGTCATATGTATGGTGTGGACGCTCTCGGTCGCCATGGCGTTTCCCCCGGTCTTCGACGTCGGGACCTACAAATTTATCCGCGAGGAAGAGCAGTGCATATTCGAGCACAGATACGTGAAAGCCAACGACACGCTGGGCTTCATGCTCATGCTGGCCGTGATTGTGGCCACGACGCACGTCGTGTATGTCAAAATGCTGTGCTTTGTTTACGACCACCGTAAAATGAAGCCCGCGCAGCTGGTTCCGGCTATCAGCCAGAACTGGACCTTTCACGGACCGGGCGCGACCGGCCAGGCCGCTGCCAACTGGATCGCGGGGTTTGGACGCGGTCCGACGCCGCCGACGTTAGTGGGCATCAGACAGGCGTCACACAACGCCAACCGCAGGCTGCTCGTGCTGGACGAGTTCAAGATGGAGAAACGGATAGGAAAGATGTATTACATGATCACGCTGGCGTTTCTGCTGTTCTGGGCGCCCTACATCGTCTCGTGCTACATCCGGGTGTTTGTGAAGGGAAACGCGCTTCCTCAGGTGTACCTGACCGCGGCCGTGTGGCTGACGTTCGCCCAGGCGGGGGCCAATCCCATCATATGTTTCATTTTCAATAAGGAGCTGAGGATGAGATTCAGAGCCTGTTTGCCGTGTTGCCTGACTACACAAACACCCATGGAGCCCTACTGCGTGATTTGAAGTGTTTTGCTCACTTGTTTTCACTGGCTCTGCCTGCTTGTCAAACATACAGTGGCCCCAAAAAGTATAGAAGAGACCTGGGAGTGTTCAAACGTATCCTGCTTCAAAATACTTCTCACTAAACAGTATATCTCACAAAAAGTGCTGCTGTAACAAGCCACCCTATTCAGGAAATGCAACTTTAATTGAAATCAATAAAAAAATAACACACACAAAAATATATTTTACATAAAACACTGACAACTGTTCTATCATTTAGCATCCATTCATTTGATCAAAATACTTTCTCATGTCAAAATTGTTTTGCGCTAATACATCTTTTATATTTTAAAAGATTTATAAGGCAATGACATTTTTTAAAATTAATGCCACTTGATATTTTGCAATGGTGTTCATTTATATTTCTGTGTCCTGATACTTTTTGGAGCCACTGTAGCATGTGATATTTTCCTTCATTCAGAGGTGAAATCTCAGAACTGTTCCAATGTTGCATATCAGAAGATCCGTATCCACATTTATGCAATCCACATATCGATGTAAATACTGTAAAAAGGTGATTTATTTATATTCTGGAGCCCTTTATAACTGATATGTAATATATTTGCTATGACTTTTTGTGTGAACTAAATGGCCAGTGGCTTTTTACTATCACATGGACTAAATGTGAATAAACCAAGTCCCTCTCACAGTCCCTTTAAAATGTTACTGGAAATTTGTTTTCAATGGACACAAGCAAATTTGATGGGTCAGTGTTGAGGAGACTATGATTTGTATTTTAATTAAAATAAATGATTATAAATGCACTGTGTTGGTGTGCTAAAGCAACACAAGAATCAAATGCGAGGCCAAATGCACGCAAAAGGCCAACGAGGCATTAAAAGAAGGGGATGTTGTTGTCATGTCAGACTAAACTGATGTAAAACATCTGGCTTTTGTGCATATTTTGCTAAGCCTCCATCTCATTACTTGCTCTTAGATGTTGTGGGGGGGGGGGGATGAGACATAATGTGATGTTTCAGACATACTCATCCAGGGAGAAATTTTTGGCTGCGTTTCCATCCCCCACCCTTCCTACAGACAGTTATATAATACAGAGCCCTTTTTTCCTGAACCTCCCCTCTGCACAACTCCAGCATTACATTAACGTGATCTGGTGCGTTGCACTGACAGAATGAATGCAGGCCACTAGAGATGTGAAATATGATTATTTGTCTTCAATAAATGTAAACAGAGCATCCTGGGTAGCTGCTTTCTATGTAAAAGCAGGAAAAACCTGAAAATATTTCTGGTTAAAACAGACAAGAGACAAGACCATAGCCACCATAGCTATTGAAGGTGACATGGTTTCCATAATATTTATATTAAGGTGTTGATACAGGGGGCAATTTTTTGAGCAGTGTTGCAGTCAAAGGGAAACCAGGTGAGACACAGGGCCCACAACCAATCTAAAGTATCCAGATAGAAATGTGTTGCCCATTCTCAATGGGAAAGTGCCCAAGCAACATTACTCAAAAAAGTTGCCCCGTGTATCACCTTTAGACTAGCAGTCAACCATTATTACACTAAATTATTACACTAGATCCCTCAATCTTAGGTATGTGGTTACTTACATGACTATAAAGAATTTTAAGATATTAAAAAATCTATTTAAAGGAAGAGTTCACCCAGAAATAAAATATTTACTGAAAATGTACTCACTCTCAGGCCATATAAAATGTAGATGAGTTTGTTTATTCATTGGAACAGATTTGGAGAAACATTACAGTACATCACTTGCTCACCATTGGATCCTCTACAGTGAATGGGTGCCATCAAAATGAGCGTTCAAACAGCTGATAAAAACATCATAATCCAAAAGTATTCTGCATGATACCAGTCCAACAGTTAACATTGTTGTTTTAATTTTAAACTGTTGCTTTCAGCCAGAATCAAATCCATAATCCATAATAACACTATCTCATGTGAAAAAGTCCATCCCCTGTTGTCTTCTCGCATCAAAATCCACCGACATATCTGTTTAGAACTGTTTTGGACTGTTTAAACAGTGCTTGATCTGTGCATATTTTTCTTATGATTCAGAGATGACTTTTTTTACTGCACAAAGCAATACTATGCACTCTTAAAAAATAAAGGTGCTTCACGATTTTTGTCTAAATGGTTCCATAAAGAACCGTTAACATCTGAAAAACCTTTCAATTTCACAAAAGGTTCTTTGTGGTGAAAGAAGGTTCTCCAGATTATAAAAAGGTAAGAAAGAGATGGTTCTTTAAAGAACCTTTGACTGAATGGTTCTTTGTGGAACCAAAAATGGTTCTTCTATGGCATTCTGTGAAGAACCTTTTGAAGCAACTTTATTTTTAAGAGTGTAGATAGATTACTTTTATTTTAGCTGGAAACAGCGGTTTGAAGTTGAAAATGTCTTAGAGATTAATTTCTTTAAAATACACAGGTTTTCACTTCACAAGGCTGGATTCATGTGGATTACTGTGATGTTTTTATCAGCTGTTTGAACTCTCATTCTGACGGCACCCATTCACTGTAATGTACTTGTAACACTTAATTTCTCCAAATCTGTTCCGATGAAGAAACAAACTCATCTACATCTTGGATGGCCTGAGGGACAGTAAATTCTCAGCAAATATTTATTTTTGGGTTAATTATTCCTTAAACAGGAGAAATGTATTTTTGGACACAACTGAGAAGAAGAATAAAAGTCAAACAGGTTTGGAATGGCATGCGTTTGTAATGACATGAGGGTGCATATAACTTTTTGGTGAACTGTCCCCTTTAAACTTTCCCTCACAGAGCCTTTCTGATCATCATTACATGAAATTCTAATCGAGAAATGCAAACTGCTCATATCACAGAGAGAAACTGCATTATTGACCCCTGTTGTGATCATTCTACATCTGTAGCAATATAATGAAAAGCTCCATCAGCTAATTGGAGTGTTTTATTTGAATGGCCTTTGCCATCCACGAGAGTCCCAAAGGAGAGATAGAAATAGGCCACAATCTGCTGAGCAGTTAACACTACCATATTATATATGAACAAACTGTTTTTAGAACAGTTTCAGGCTTGCTTTTCTGCTGCCATACTGATCAGAATGGTAGCTGCAGCACCCACGGGAAAACATATAGACCAAAGCACTTGCTTTATTAAAAAACAAAACATTTCTATTCACCCTGCATTCCTGCCTTGTGTAAAGATGCACCACACATTCTGCCTTTTTTCTGGCCTCCTTCCAGCTAGTGCATTAAAACAGCAGTTATAGTCTGATGGAAAGACATACTTATTTGAAAAGCAGGCCATGAATATTTTATCCAACAGCGCAGTGTAAACTTCTCTCCAACTTATGGATGCAGTGTACAGTTTGTTTTGTTCAAGCAATTGGATTTTCACAGACTCGAATGGTTTTTCAAAAGAGAAAGCCTATTTAAACCTTATAGAAAAGTTTGTATAATTGCTCTAGAAGCACGTCTGTTATTTAACAGTGACACAATAGCTCTACACAGTGTTCTGGCTCCAGCACTCTCAATGTTCTTCAGTGTTGCAATGGAGGGTATAAAGAGACGGTGGCCCTTTCCCCAATACAGTTTCTTCACTGTGACACACTGAAGTGAGAAAAGAATAGCATTTTAAGAATTTAAACATTTTAAGAATAGTTCTGTCAAGAGTAGTTTGACGCATCCTCTATAGACCCGCACAGTAATATGTGACCCTGGACCACAAAACCAGTCTTAAGTCGCTGGGGTATATTTGTAGCAATAGCCAAAAATACACTGTATGGGTCAAAATTATCGATTTTTCTTTTATGCCAAAAATCATTAGTATATTAAGTAAAGATCATATTCCATGAAGATATTTTGTAAATTTACTAAATACATCAAAACGTCGTTTTTGATTAGTAATATGCATTGCTAAGAATTCATTTGGACAACTTTAAAGGCGATTTTCTCAATATCTTGATTTTTTTGCACCCTCAGATTCCAGATTTTCAAATAGTTGTATCTCGGCCAAATATTGTCCTACATACATCAGTGGAAAGCTTATTTATTCAGCCTTCAGATGATGTATAAATCTCAATTTCGAAAAATTTACACTTAAGACTGGTTTTGTGGTCCAGGGTCACATATATATACCAGACCAGTTGAATACACATTTTTATATAAAAGGCCTTTTACATATTGTTAGGCAGGAAATGAATCATAGATTTCTTTGTATTCAATACATTCGAGCACACCAACAAAATAAAGTAGCATGGTAGGCTAGTACCACATTTTCTTTTGAACTTGCATATTTTTTGCATATATCCCATACTAATATACCATACTACTATTTTAAAGAACCTTAAAAAACACGTTAAGAAAACTATAAGTATGGTAATCATTAGGGCTTTTCACACTTCGTGTAAACGGAATTCTAGGTTATCTTGTTTCAAGTGTCACACTGCTTATAATTTACCCTGGGTTAAAAATTAATCCTGGTTATTCATAAGATGATGTTTTACACTTTACATTCCTAAACCCCGTGTTAACGTTCTTATTTGCATATTTTGCGGTGTCGGCGTCATTGTTTACATGGAGGCGCCAGCATTGCGGATCCTCAGTAGGCTTTACTGCCGACTGTAGGCCTACTATCAAGTTTTTACTGAAAGGACATTTCGGAATATAAAGGTAAGAATAATAAGTCTCTTCTTCGCTCCAACTCACGTTTTCCGTCACCATTTGACACATCTTCCCTCAAACGGTAAAACAAGTTTTGCACAAAAGCGGTTTTTCCGTGACTGTCCAAAGAATGTGAATATGAGGCATGCATTTGGCTGTCGGTTGTAGTTGTAGTGTCTCATTTAAAAGTCTGTGCCCTCCGGAGGTCGCATTCGAAGGCTGCATACATCATCGAGGCCGTCTCATTTCAGAAAAGCAAGTAGGACACTCCAGCTGCATCCGAAAACTTATGAGGCAATGACTTTGCAGGCAGCGTTTTTGCATGAAGGCACCTGACAAAACTGATTTCGGATAGCCTTCTGAGGCAGCGTAACGGTTTAATGATCTACAACAAAATAGAACGAGTTTTGGTGATAACTAAACGAATATTTAATTACTAATACTGATTTTTCACTAGAAATAACAGCAAAAGTGCAAAAAGTTAATCAGAAATATACATTTACATACAAACTAACCACCAAACTTAACTTTCAGACGCCATCTTTATTTTTTAGCTCAACCGTCACGGAATGGAACGCATAGGATTGTGGGATATCAAAGGCAGCGAAGGATACATCTATGCAGTGTTGCCAACTTAGCAATTTTGTTGCTAAATTTAGCAACTTTTCAGACTACCCTAGCAACTTTTTCTTCCAAAAGCACCTAGCAACAAATTGAGCAATTTGTAAAAATTTATTTGGCAACTTTTAGCAACTTTTGATAAGTGACTATAAGTGACAATAAAAAGACACACATTTTCCATCCAAATTACACAAAAAGAAAACCAAAGATGCCTAGCAGTACACACATCACGTGAATTGAATTAGCTGCTATTTGCATTTCTTCAATATAATAATAATAACAACTGAATAATTGTTCATTTATGATAGGCTACACTTTGTTATAGCTTGTACTTGCGATTGTTGATCAGTTAGTATGCTGTAAGAAAAATGGAAAATATAGGCTGCTAGTAATTTTCCAGGACATTATCCATTATCCACTGTAACCCTGTAACCCGAAAACACAATGCGTAATTTAAAATGCAGGTAAAAAACCAATACGGAAAATTCTTTCATATTAACATAGATTGTGCCCTATTTTTACAGCCTTTTCTTGGAGTGTAGCATACTAACTACTAATACACTGCTTAAAGCATAATTGTTGAGAATGTGTTATATTACTAGTTTACTAGCTATTAAAAAAAAAAAAAACTTAAATTGTAATCATTCAAAAATGTGTAAGTGTTCAATAATTCAATGTTTTTTAAAATACAGTTATTTATATTTTAATATTATATTATGCATATTATTTTACAAACAAATCAAAATTAACATATATAAAATATATATTTTTGCTGAGATTTGATGTTGTGACACAATTTTGCGCCGTGATTACGCAATGACGTAATTGCGCAATGACATCACAACGTCATTTAGCAACTTCTAGCAACAAATTGACCTTCCTTTAGCAACTTTCTCTGAAAATTAGTTGGCAACACTGCATCTATGCTGCCTTCAGAAATCGATCAGATGAAGGTATCTCATGAGACAGGAAGTGAAGCTAACTTTGGATTCGGATGTGCCTTGATGCCTTCCTACCTTGGAATGTGTCCTCCTAAGGCAGCGTTTTTCAGTTTTCGGATACAGCCTCAGAATGCGACCTTCTTTCACAGGAATTCGGAGGATGCATGGGGTATCCCTCACTGCTACAGATAACCCACAATTCTTTGCGTCGCCGTAAACAACCGTCGTTAATTTGAAAAATACACACAAGCGCAGATGTGTTTACAACCTTAAATCGCCTCCGGTAAAATTGGATAAACTTTGTTCTTAATATCCTCCTCCTTTTTTCCCTCTAACAGATGTCAGTTGTACGTACACTGCAGCTCCTCAAACACTGAGCAAAATAAAACAAGTAAACCTTTTTTTTTTTTTTTTTTTAATTACTTTCCAAATGTATAGAATTTTCCTTCATTGAAGTATTGTGAGAGCGCAACGACGCGACGTGAGTTTGCAGGTGGTGAAAATAAAATTATATGTACACGCAACAATGAGCGCGCTTAGTCCAGCAGACGGCATTAAGTGTGTTCGACTTAAAGCAGCGCTGACCAGACCGATCAGTTGATGGGTGCTTTGATATCATACACCCGCATCGCCACTTTAAGTCGAACAAGCCTTTTGTTTGGGGTGTTCGTCACGAATACGTCATTCAACCCAACCAATCTGGTTGTGAACGTATTTCTACGCCTTTAGGTTCAGTATCTTTAGATTCGCTAAGCGGACCAGGACCAAATAATTTTCCTTTTTGGTCCGGACTAAATGAACCAAACGAACCGAACTACAAGTGTGAACACACACAGCTAGTATTAGTTTGACACCCCACTGTGGGGTTAACACCGCAAAAGCACTGCTAACCCTTCTCTGGAGCAGGGTTTTCATAACCCCAATTAAAAAGTGGTGATCAACTCGCTTCTAAATTACAAGTATGAAAGGTTCCTCTCTAGGTATCATAGCTTTTAAAAGCATATGATTGAGTGGAATTAATTTCCATGTTTTGGCATGAAATCATAAATCTGAAAGCTAAATAGAATTAAATTACAGTGTGCATATTCAAAAATAATAATGTTGAGAAAAAGGTAATACTTGGTTTACACACTGAACCTCTGAATGTTGATGACGTTACATTATCACCTACATAGAACTATGGTTCAGTAAGAAACTAAATGATTGCGCTATAGTTCTTGAACAATGAACTGTCAAAGAGTTCCACTCCAATAACAACCACCACATGTTGACCATGCTTGTATACTTGAAGTAGCATTTATCTTGGTGTCAGGTTCAAATAGCTATTACCACCTCTAAATCAAAGTTTCAGAGGCCCACATTTCTTCATTCTCATTTTTTCCCTTTACAAATGCAGCAAAGCAGCAGAATTCAAGACAATTAGGCAGGAAATAAAATAATAAAAACATTGATAAAATGCTCTTCTTGCATTACTGAACACTGCTTTCTATAAAAATAAAAAAACACTATTAATGGCTAATATACTTACATTATACTACCTTAGTGTATAATATTTTAAACAAGCTAAAGAATCATTTTTATATTTATTTATTTTGGTCATATTCTGACATTTTGGCAATAGCGTTTATATTTTATGACCTCATAATTTACTTATTTTCTATAATTTATTTTCTTTTTTCCATAAAGATTAGATACATTCAATAAAATAAAATCTAAAATCAGTCAAGAAAACACTTTTACAACTATACACTTTATACAAAAAAAAAATTGCATGGTACACAGGCAAACATCTTCATCAGAGGTACTGATCCTGGAATGGAAATGCCGGGAGACATTTGGACTTGCCATCAGCTATGGTGATGCAGGCTAGGTTGGGCAGACAAGGGCATGTATGATGGAGTCTCTTGCCAAAGAACGGCACCTAAGTAGAAATTAAAGATTAAAAAACAGGAAGATAGGGGAAAAAAACCTTAATAAACATGAGGAGAAAAGTGAGGAAATAACCTTGTGGCTCATTGGATGACAGTCTTCTCCCTCCTGACCCATTGGGATGCACATTCGCAGGCTCCGGATCCACAGGCTGATTGCACAACACATGCCACCTCCACACTGAGAGTCCTTCTCACATGCCTGCACACACACACACACACACACACACACAGGTCTTAGGGCTCTTTCTCATTATAAATACATCAACAACTTCTGAATCTAGTGAGAAAACACAGCAGTGATGAAATGTTCAGTGTGTCCACCTCATGCAGTAAAATAGCACCACACGACCAATCTGAAGCATTTTTAAAGCTATGTATAGTGAGTAAGAGCCCAAAAGTGGCATAGGATTTTCTCTTGTGGATCCAGGCTACTGATTTGCCCTGACAGCCCGTGTAGGATGATGGTCTCAGTGTGTTTGAAAACGCCATGCCTCCATCTCCATTAGGCCTGGGGTGTTCTGACAGCACTCTCACATATTTTGGGAGTGCTGTAGGCTTTACTGTCCTGACAGGTGTGGAGGAAATGCATTTGAGCATCCCAACACATTCATGTCAAACAGCACAGCATCTCTGCTGACCCTAAGAAATGCTCTGAGAGTTTTAAACATTACAGTGTTGAACAAATTCATGCATGCTTTAATCCTTAAAATATTACATTTATCATTTTATTACATCACATTATTTGTGTGTGTTAAGATCTGTAGACGTGCCATTTTAAAAGTGTTGTTGAATAATTCAGAATTAACAGTGTACCTAATATATCAGCTACATCCTTAATGGTAATGTATGAGTTAAATGGATTTTTCACTCAAAAATGGAAAATCTGTCATCATTTACTCGCCTCACGTCGATCCAAATCTGTGACATTTTTTCTTCAATGGAACATAAAAGAAGATATTTTGCACTTGTATAAAAATACAATGAAAGTCAATGGAATCAAAACTACTGAATTACCAAAGTATCTTCTTTGTGTTCTGCAGAAAAGAAAAGAAAATGCATACAGGTTCGAAATGACATGAGGGTGAGTAAATTTGAGAGAATTTTCATTTTTGGGTGGACTATCCCTTTAATGGCAAACAGATTTTTGGAAAAAATTTAATTAAGAAAGGTTTATTGAAGCAGTCAAGATTTTAAAAAGATTGTTTTGTGCCTTTTATAAACTGACCTGCTATGCATTTTTTGTTTCTCTATTTACGTATTACAATTAACATGTTAAAACTTTTGTTGAGGCTTGATAGCAATGAATGGCTTGACTACTGTCATAGATTAAAAACAACAACCAACAATAAAAATAAGAGAATTAAAATAACACACTTTTTTTTTTCCGTATGCATCCTCAGTCTGTATTTTTCCTGAATCAGTTACAAATTAAAAGCAAACAAACAAATCAATATAAAATAAATTAATTGAATATAATATGGATATTTATATGCTTATTGTTATGTGAAACAACTTATTCAGGACAGTGCTCAATAAAAAATAACATGCAATTTTATGCATGCCTCTTGTTAAAATTGTTATAAAATTGTTACATCTTGCATCTTACATCAACATGTGTGTATATATATATGTGTGTGTGTGCCATATTGCAGGTAATAAATATACTGTAATTTGTTCTACATAATGCTATGGTGAAACTAATGCTATGCTTACACAAATGGCACAAAGATAGATGCAGTAAATAACTGAGAAATAAATGAATAATGAAATGTATAATTCAGTTATTCAATCAAATATGACACCATCAATAATCATAATAAAAAAATATAACACAATAATTTAGTGTTGTGGTTCTATATTGTTCAATCCACTTGACCAGATTGGCTCTTTGAAGTTGTAAGGGTCACTCACCCCAGTGATGACTGCAGTCGAACCACAAGACACCAGCACCAGGCAGAGAAAGACAGAAATGTTAGATGTCATGGTCTTCAAACGCTGGTCTCACAGGTTTCTCTCCCCTGAAGAGGGGGGTCCAAGTACTACAAACTGCTCTGCCACACCAAAAAAAAAAGACTGTGAAGTATAGTTTTTCTTCAAGTGCCAATGTCCCACAGGTACAAAGGGCTGTCACGTAATATATGAGTATATGTATGTACTGTATACTCCAAAATGCGAAGAGAGGCAGCTTCTCAGTTGTTCTGACGAGGGACGGATGGTTTATAAGCACTGTCCTTCATTCAGAGTTATCAGTGAGTCATGTCTTCATACGTGAAAGAGATGGAGTACGAAAGAGAGGAACAAAGAAATCCAAGGTAATACAGTTGAACTCCCACCCGCCTGACACACATTACACCCCTCACATCCCAATTATAACATTCCCTTATACCTAATAATATATTTTCCATTGTCCTGGTCTGTTGCCATTTAAATGCATATATTATATGCATTTAAAACAAAAAACTTAATTAAAAAACAGAATTACAAAGTCCTTGTGCATGTAATTTTTGTGAATTATTGTTAGGTTAAAATATAATAATTTGACCTGTAAAACCTACAATATTTCCCAAGGCTAACAAACCTGTTTGGACCCAAATTTCAGTTCACGAATCTGTCAAAAAAATGATGTGTGCTACACAATAGGAGTTTTTTTCCCCCACTCCCGGGGTTGTTTTCAGTTATTTTTATTCAATATTTACTTTAATAAATGGCTGAAATGGCAATGAAAAATGGTGAGTAAAAAAAAAAAACTGATGAAGGGAAGCTATGAATGGTGTTGGTTCACCAGGCCAGGGATGACAACGTCAGATGCAAATGTCCTTGAGCATTAGCAACGGTGGTTCAAGGTGGAAAAGAACTTGAAAAGATCCTTTACGCACAGCAAGGAATGTGAAAGAGCTGCCTGTCAACATTGTGATCACAGAAATTTTGAAAGCACCCAAAAACATAAACTACAGCTTTTCATTGGCAGAATTTGGGTCTGAAACTCTGGGTGCTGCTACTAACAGATAAAAATACAAATTTATTTCACTTTACTCTAAGATTGCGCCACCTTGCTTTGTTTTAGGCATTCAAGTGTTAAAAAAAAAAAGTGTTTGGGCATTTCAGTTACCCGTGTATCATGTCTCTGTATCAGAAAACTAAATATCAAACCAAGTGGAATTTTTGCTATAGATTGTAACCATCTGTGTCAAGGTGAGTTTGAGGACATGGATATAAAGCCATTTCTCCTTCACACAGGTGCCCTGTCAGAGTAACCACAGCTGTAGTTCATCACTATGAACTATTTTTTATATGACAACCAGAAAGTGTCCAAATACCTTATTGATTTGCTTGACAAGGGTGCTTATGCCATCTTTCTTTTTTACATGCATCTTAATAAACTCACTGTAAATCGTCTGCAAGCATGCATTGCAGCCTCCATCCAATCAACAACCGGTGGATCGAACAAAGACCTCATCCTACACTACGTTCTTTCCATCATGATACAGAAAAAAAAAAAACGGTCACACTTTATATTAGGTGGCTTTAACTACTATGTACTTAAATCAAAAAATAAGTACAATGTACTTATTGTGTTCATACTGTATTGCAAAACACATTTGCTGCTATTGAGGTGGGATACGGGTAAGGTTAGGGACAGGTTTGATGGTATGGGTAGGTTTAAGGGTGGGTTAAGGTGTAAGGGATGGGTCAACAGTGTAATTCTAAATGTAATTACAGAAATTAATTACAGATGTAATTACATAGGCCTATAGGTATTTTAAAAAATATTAGTACAATGTAAACACATGTATGTACACAATAAGTGTATTGTACCAAATTATTAATTTAAATGTAAGTACATAGTTAAGGCCACCTAATATAAAGTGGGACCAAAAACACTTCTGATTCATTGTGTCTTTCAATGCCATTTGTTTTCGATATTGTGTTATCTAATGCAAAATTATATTTATACATTTATGCTCTCTTTCTTTTCGAGTCCGTTGCAATTTCAGATGTCGTTCTGCCAGTATCTAGCGCAGGTCACAGCTGATGGGGTCGGTTCAGCCAGGTCCTGGGGGCTGCACTGGGGGGCGTTTTCACACTCCAGTAGGTGGGACATTGTCTGAACTGCTCCACAGCTACATGTGTCGTCTGTCTGGTGGTTCCATGTTTTCATAAGTGCTTTGCACCTCCCCTGTTCCACTCGTAGTCTGTTGAGGGTTGAGGATCGTGCCCGCTGGCGAGACATTCAGTCGGGGTGATTCCTCTCTCCATCCAATCCTGAGCTCGTATGATTAGCTGGTTCCAATCATCTTTCCAAATGTTGGTCCTTGCTATTTCTTTGGTTGTCTGGAGAGGAGGGACTGTCAGCAGGAAACTGGCTCTCGATTTCAGACGGGGTGGGGGTGCTATGTGTCCGTGCAGGGGGTGCCTGGTGTCAAACTCCTGTGCTCTCCGCTCGTCTTGGGCGATGATGGATCGTCTGATGTAGGGGGGGGCAATGCCAGCTAGAGCGTAGAGGCACGGGACTGACGTTGTCTTTATACATCCCGTGATAATGCGGCAGGTGTCGTTGAGGGCAGTGTCAATCAGTTTGGTATGGTGGGAGCGGCTCCAGCTTGAGCACGCATATTCGGCTGTGGAGAAGCACAGGGCTAAGGCAGTTGCGCAGATGGTTGGTGGGTCGGCACCCCATTTTGAGTTGACCAGTTTCCGCAGGATGTTATTGCGAGTGTTGATCTTGGCTTTGGTGTTCTGGAGGTGAGTTTTGAAAGAGAGAGTCCTGTCGAGTGTGACTCCCAGGTACACAGGGTGAGGGTGGTTGGAGCGTTTGTAGCCATCCCATGAGACGCTCAGTTCTTTTTTCGCATCTCGATTTTTGAGGTGGAAACTGCATAGTTGGGTTTTTGATGGGTTGGGTTTCAGGTGGTTGTTTTTGTAGTAGGTTGTCATCTCTTGGAGGGCACTTTCCAGGATAGGCTCAATCTTCTGGAAGTTCTCCTGTTGGGTGGTGATGCAGAGATCGTCCGCATAAATAAAACGACGGCATTGTGAGTGAAGTGGTTGGTCATTAGTATAGATGTTGAAGAGGAGGGGGGCCAGTACACTGCCTTGTGGTAGGCCGTTCTTTTGGGCTTTCCATTTACTCTTCTTGTCATTTAATTGGACAAAGAAGCGCCTGTTGTTGAGGAGGCTTTTGATGATTTGACTCAGGTCAAAATCACCAGTCATGTCAAAAAGTTTCCTAATCATGGTGCGGTGCTGGACAGTATCGTAGGCAGCAGTAAGATCTATGAAAGCTGCTCCAGTGATGAGTTTACACTCAAAACCATCCTCAATGTGTTGGGTGAGGTTCAATAGCTGCCCAGCACAGGAGCGACCGGGACGGAAACCAGCTTGATCTTTAGTGAGCTTAGAGTCTATAACTGGCATAAGGCGTTGGAGTAATAGCCTCTCATAGAGCTTGTAGGTGATGCAGAGGAGTGAGATTGGTCTGTAGCTCTTTGGGGATGATGGATCCTTTCCAGGTTTGAGAATTGCAACTATCTTGGCCTTTCTCCATGCCGGTGGGATTATTTTCTCTGCCATGCATGAGTTCAACATTTCTAGGAGCCAGGTCTTTGCTTTAGGTCCCAGGTGCTGTATCATTTCCGTCAGCTGTATCATTTCCGTCAGTACTTCGTCGGTTCCTGCTGCTTTCCCAGGTTTCAGCATGTTCATTGCAGCTTCCAGTACATTTATGCTCAACTACGGACATGTTTTACGACGGCGCGGGGTACTCGCGGGGACAGTATGCTTGGAAATAATATTTCATGTCTTCAATTGCATTCGTTATTTGTAGTGCGCTAGCCGCCCAATAGCAATTAAGCTTTGTGCTTTTAGTGCTTTTAATATAAAACAAAGTATCAGCTTTCAAAATCAGTTTTATAACAAAACACAAATTATGTGTCTTACAATAATGTGATTTTCAAGCTCTTTAATGTGGCGTGACAGGTCGCGTTTCGACTTTATTCTCGTAGTGTTTCGACTTTATTCTCGTAATATTTCGACTTTATTCTCGAAATATTACGACTTTAATCTCGTAATCTTAGATTTTTTTTTTTTTTAACGAGGCACTAAAACACCGTCGTACGCTACAAATAATGAATGGAAGACATTAAAATAGTATGTCCTCATTTACAGTATACCATGAATAAAATAGTTTGTGAATAATCACTTAACGTTTACAGCAGAAAAAACAACAATATAATGAATGAATGAATGAAGCATTTATATAGCGCTTTTATTGTGTATTGCTATACACCCAAAGCGCTTTACAATCATGTGGGGGGTCTCTCCTCAACCACCAGCAGTGTGCAGCATCCACTTGGATGATGCGACGGCAGCCACAGGACAACGGCGCCAGTGCGCTCACCACACACCAGCTACAGGTGGAGAGGAGAGAGAGAGATAGAGCCAATCAAGTGGATGGGGATTATTAGGAGGCCATGATTGACAAGGGCCAGTGGCGGGAATTTGGCCAGGACACCGGGGTTACACCCCTACTCTTTACGATGAGTGTCATGGGATTTTTAATGACCACAGAGAGTCAGGACCTCGGTTTAACGTCTCATCCGAAAGACGGTGCTCTTTTGACAGTATAGTGTCCCCATCACTATACTGGGGCGTTAGGACCCACACAGACCACAGGGTGAGCACCCCCTGCTGGTCTCACTAACACCTCTACCAACAGCTACCTAGTTTTCCCAGGAGGTCTCCCATCCAGGTACTGACCAGGCTCAGCCCTGCTTAGCTTCCATGGGCAACCGGTCTTGGGCTGCAGGGTGATATGGCTGTGGATATAACAATATGTTAATCATTGTTTCACTGTTACTTGCTTAAATGGCGGAATTGTGTCTACCTCTGAGTGCAGGTGAGGACACGTTCGAGCTAAATTCGGTGCAGCTGGAGCTGGAGGCCGTGGAGATAGCAGATCCGCGACCTAGTGGAGAAGCTGGCCCAGCTGAGAGAGCGGAGAGCCGCGCTGGAAACATCCCGGGCTGACGCTCACAAGTCCGGGGTAAGTATACAGCGCGCTGCTAACACTCCGACCACCTCTACTCCGTGTGTTTCTCTGCACAGGCCCTGTGCACCCAGGACGCGATCTTCCCAGGTGTCCTTCACTCCGGCGCCGGGACACCACGGGCCCTGGGTGCACCAGCAGCGGAAGACGCGAGCCAGGCCCTGGTCGACGACCTCTCCCCCTTCTCCGCCTCCGGCCTTCGAGATCTCCACCCGGGACGTAATATGATCATATTGTCAAGAAAATATGATCATATTACCCCAATTTTACAGTCTCTGCACAGGCTACCTATTAAGTTCCGGATCAATTACAAAATACTATTACTTGCCTATAAGGCACTAAATGGTTTATCTCCTGCGTACCTAACTAGTCTTCTACCACGCTACAATCCAACCCGCTCCCTAAGGTCGCAAAATTCTTGACTTTTGGTAGTACCTAGGATAGCAAAGTCCACTAAAGGAGTTAGAGCTTTTTCACATTTGGCACCCAAACTCTGGAATAGCCTTCCTGATAACGTTCGGGGTTCAGACACACTCTCTCTGTTTAAATCTAGATTAAAGACACATCTCTTTAGCCAAGCATTCACATAATAATCGTGTACTGCATTTATATATAATCAAATGTACATTATAATTCTTTAGATTGGGTTGAACAAATCATTTTTGCTTGAATAGAACAGCAGCTATTCTAATTATGTCTCTATCTGTTTCTCTGATTCTGCCACGGGATTACTGAAGCATCAGTCTGGATCCAACCCTTAAAAAGATCCGGGATGACCAAACACCTGAGAAGAGATGATGGCAACACCTCAGAGGACCACGGAGGATGCCAACCCTCAGACAACATACACAATTACCAAGTTAAGTCTGTCATAATTTAAATATATTGGGTTTCTTCTTCACATATGTATGTGTATATATGTGTGCATGTGTGCATATGTGTATATATGTATATATATATATATATATATATATATATATGTGTAGTAGAAACTTAATTTCCTGTAAAGCTGCTTTGCAACGATTGTATCGTAAAAAGCGCTATAACAAATAAACTTGAATTGAATTGAATTGAATTGAATTGAACAAATTTGAATCCACTTCAACCTTTAGAACGTTTTATTGCTGTTTAATTAAACAGGCTTTGTGAGGAATGAAAATTTGGGACGTTTTTGCGGAGCAGGTGGTGGAATTTTCACAATAATTTAATGAATTTATTCACATAAATACAGCGATCTGTCACGCCACATTAAAGATCTTGAAAATCACATTATTGTAAGACACATAATTTGTGTTTCGTTATAAAACTGATTTTGAAAGCTGAGACTTTGTTTTATATTAAAAGCACTAAAAGCACAAAGCTTAAGCTATTGCTATTATGTGGCTGGCAATAAATAAATGCAATGGAATACATTAAATATTATTTCCAAGCATACTGTCCCCGCGAGTATGACACATGGTATGATTTCTGCTAATAATCCCACATAGCTATATTTGTAGTGTATTAAAAAAGGGTTCAATAAGAGAGCTACAGCGCCCCACAAAGGAATATCGATTGAGTGTGTGAGTTTATGTTAAGATAAACAGTTGTTCCTGTTCAGTCTGTTAATAAATATCATATTCTTGATATTAAGCTGTTCCCGCGAGTCCTTAAAATTGACATCCCAGTAAGATGATGCGGCTGCTCGGACGCAACAATATTCAAATCAATTCCGGTGGCCCGGCAACTTCTCCCGGTGCTCTCAATGCGGGCCATTTGCATGCGCGAATATAGGCTATATACTCTTTATTTAAATGATCGAAACATTTCGACTTTATTCTCGAAACATTTCGACTTTATTCTCGAAACATTTCGACTTTATTCTCGAAACATTTCGACTTTATTCTCGAAACATTTCGACTTTAATCTTTAATCTTTTTTTATTTTTTAACGAGGCACTAAAACGCCATCGTAATTAAATTGAAGGAACATAAGGCATGAAAAAAAAAACAGTTTAGCCTAATTTATAATGAAAATAATGTCTCGTCGTTCGTTATTGTAATCGGAAAGATGACTGACTATTTCGCTATAAAACTGACAGATTTTGAAAACTGAGATTTGAGATTGGTGCTCAAATTCCGGGCCATCTGCATGAGCAAAAGGCTAGAATAGCCTATATCAAAATATTATAACTATATAATCTTTATTCTCAAAACATTTCATCTCAAAACATTTCGACTTTATTCTCATAATATTTCGACTTTATTCTCGTAGTGTTTCGACTTTGTTGTCGTAATATTTCGACTTTGTTGTCGTAATATTTCGACTTTGTTCTCGTAATATTTCGACTTTATTCTCGTAATTTCGACTTTATTCTCGTAGTGTTTCGACTTTATTCTCGTAATTTCGACTTTATTCTCGTAATATTTCGACTTTATTCTCGTAGTTTCGACTTTATTCTCGAAATATTTAGACTTTATTCTCGTAATATTTCGACTTTATTCTCGTAGTTTCGACTTTATTCTCGAAATATTACAACTTTAATCTCGTAATATTAGATTATTTTTTTTTTAACGAGGCACTAAAACGCCATCGTACATGTTTGGCCCTGTGGACTTTCAGAAACTCTCTTAAAACATACTTTTCAAACTCTCAATGATTTTTCAATGAAACAGTGTTCAATAGTGGAATATTTCCTGAAAATCATGAAAATTCTCTCACCACAGTGTCCTCTTTCACCACATCTCGAATTACGTATGCATGTGTTTAACAGAATTATGTGATGAAAATGACAGTGGTGGAAATAATGTTTAAATAAATAAATAATAAACACATTAATTAACTCATTCATTATTTATTTAGTCTTTTGTCAAGGCTACAGTTAGTATTCTATGAATGTTAAATATACACAGTTAAATGATATTTAATGAACTTTTTTTTTTTGCATAATTTGACAAATTTACAGCTTGAAATGATGCACTATAATTTTGTTCACAAATGATATTTACCTTAATTTTCCAGTTTTCTTTACACATCACACATTTCACTGCTGTCTTCTAGTTAAACAAGTAAATAAATAAATAATATTAATAAATAATAATAATAATACAAATTATTCTGACAATAAATACAGTCCATTTCACTCTTTGTTTAATTGTAGTAATTCATATTTTATGATGGTTTTTACTATTTAAAGATTGAAAGTCTGGATCTGGGACATGGATAAAAAATAAAATATACACATGCATTTGAAAAGTAGCAAAAATAAAAGGTCTGATAAAACAGTTTTAATATGACCTTGATGTAACAAAAAGAATGAAATCTGTTATTAATAATCATCAACCCTAAGAAATAAAAGTGTTCATATAAGTGTGACATTGACTTAAGTGTCCAAATACCCCTTGGGGCCGCTGTACATGGATTATGTTACTGGACCCCTTCATTTCATTATGGAGGTTTGCCAATTATGTGTCCATCCAATAGTTTGTACATCGATCTGCCTGAAGAGTAAAACAAACACAAATTTGCTTCACAACTGACTTGCCAAGGGCCGCTGACCCATTACATCTGAACTGGCACGTAATGACAGGAGCAATTTGTTCTAAAGCACAATGGCATTCGTAAATGTTCAAGCACATCGTTATGCTTCTTTGTGGGTTCACACAATTTAGTTCACAGATGATTTTTTAAAAGGTCAATTTAAAACACACCTCAGCTCTGCTTTCATAGTAGTGGACGTTGTTGGCAGCACAGTAATGTAGTTTCAGCCTCATCAATGACTTATTAATATCCCATTAGTGCCTCTCTCTTTCTATTTCTCTCTGTGTGCCAGGTGTTTGGCCCTCTTCCTCCACACTGCTTCTCTCCTGCATCATCTCTGAGTTATTAGCACTGACATTTTTTGACTTCAGACCAAGAGAGATGTGAATGGTTAAAGAGGACCATATGAGCAGAGGTCCAGAACTGCAGTCTTGCATCGTAAAATTCAGCTATACATGTTTATCTAAGCCTTCTCTGTAGTATCATGGTTTGTTAACAAGACCCCATAATCCAGTGCCATAATCCTTTATTATGCTTGAGTAAACGGAGCAGATGGTTTAGAGACGGGATTTAAGCAAACTGCAGAAGAGATGATTACATAGCAGCTCTTTTGTAGCCTATGAAGGACTTACAAAGAATTAGTGGGGAGCATAAATGTTTAATGCTAAACAGAAACATAATGTAAAACAGATTTGCCAAGGTCTCTAACGAGAAACAGTTCTTCTGACTCTGGCTATCTGATGAGTAACATTAGGTTCAGATTTATTAATCATTAATTTATCATTGTAATAATCAGACAGGTAAGTTCCAAAAGCTAGTGGCCTGGCAACAATATTATGTTGATGGATGGATGAATAGGAAGGATCAACGCATAGAACTAAAAAATATACAGATGGATGGATAGAATGATAGAACAATATACGGATGGATGGATAGAATGATAGAACAGTATATGGATGTATAGAATGACAGAACAATATACGGATGGATGGGATAGAATAGGATGATATATTGAAGGATGGATGATAGCACAACAAGAAAATATACAGATGGATAGGTTTGGATGGGATACGATGATATGGAAGAATGGATGATAGCACAACATGGATGGTGGATGGAATGATAAAAATGAATGGAACAACAGAACAATAGATGAATGGATAGAATGATAGGACAATATAAGGATGGATAAGTGTATGGGATAATATACAGATGGATGAAAAAAAAATACAGTTGGATGGAAGAATGGATGGAACAACAGAACAATAAATGAATGGATAGAATGATAGGACAATATAAGGATGGATAAGTGGGTGGATGAAAGAACAATATACAAATGGAGTGACAATATAATGGATGGAACAATATATAGATATAACAAAACAATATACAGGTGGATGGAACAATATATGGATGGATGAATAGATATAAACATAGGCGAAGAGTGAACCAACTCCAGGGTAAGGCTAAAAGCAACCAAATGCATAACATAAACCTGTCTTTTTAGGCAAGAACCAGACATGGGTGTTGTTACAGAAGTATACTCTGCACACAGATGGCGATTAACAGGAGAATCAGGAGAGTAGACTGAGCAAGGACTACTTAATGAGGTTCCTGTGGCTCAGTGGTAGAGCATTGCGTTAGCAGTGCAAAAGGTTGTGGGTTCAATTCCCAGGTAGCAGCAGGGGACATAGAAGGGTGGATGTAGCCTTGTTGTAGAGCCTCTTCAATGTACTCCTCCATGGCCTTCTGTTCCAGGATGGAGAGTGGGTATATTTTCCCATAGGGCACTGGCTCACCTGGAAGCAGATCAATGGTGCAGTCCCATGGCCGATTTGGAGGCTCTCTTAGGGCAGAATACATCACTGAAGGGGGCGTAACAGGAAGGAATGTCGACTGACTGTTTCTCCGCTGGGCACTCGATGGAGGTAGAACAGACAGGAAGGGGGTTTGGAGTCACGAGTAGGAGGATGAGGCTTTATAGGGAAACAGTCAGGAAAGCACTTCTCGCCCCACTTCAGGATCTCACCAGATTTCCAGGAGAGGATGGGATTATGCCCCAACATCAGCAGTGGAATCCTCCAGAACCAGGAGATGGGGAGTTTCTTCATGCAATTGGCCAACTGAGCTGAAGAGGTCCAACGCTGTGGAGTACGTGCTTACGGCTGAGGGGTTTGCCAGTTACTGATTGGACCTGGTAGATGGTCTTGGTTGAGAGGTTGAGCTGGCGGCAGAGGGCGCCAGAGATGAAGTTCCCAGCTGACACGGAATCGAGAAGGGCATTGACTGGAATGGAAACAGCAGTAGCAGTAAGCAGGACTACCGTGGTGAGTGGTTTCATATTGACAACGGAAGGCTTAATAAAACTCACCATAGGTCTGGGAGGACGGATTGGGCATGCAGAGATGACATGCCCTGATGTGCCACAGTATAGGCATAAGCCCTGGGTCAGCCACCTCTGCCACTCAGTCAAGTGGTCTCCAGTTGCATGGGTTCGTAGCCTGATTCTGGGGTGCTGATGCTCTCTGGCCGGCAGAAGACAGGAGTGAAAATTTGCTGGCCCTATTGGCATGATTGCATACGAGAGGAGACTCTGATTGATAGCTGGAAGAAGTGTTCGAGCCCAGTGGTGTCATCGTATGCGGCAAGATGCAGCCGCACATTAGGCTCCAATCCCTGCCGATAGGTGGTTAGGAGAGAGCACTTGTTCCATCCACTGGCAGTGAGAGTCCTAAACTTGAGAATATAGTCATTAATAGACTTAGAACCCTGCTGAAGGTGATAGAGCTGCTCACCCACTGAGGAATCTCCTCCCGGAAGTGAGTGAGGAAATTATTAAGGGACGGTGTTACTGTACCGGCCTGAGACCAGATGGTTTCAGCCCATTAGAGCGCTCGCCCAGTCAGCAGGGAGATGAAAGCTATTTTAGCTCTGTCGGTGGTGTATAACTGCGGCTGCATCTCCAGGGCCAGCGAACATTGCAGGACGTGGTAACAGGTGGTGTGGGGGTGAGTATCCGTCGAAGGGAATCCACGAACTCATGGAACGGATCGGGAGCGCTCGTTGTCTGGATATCTCCATTTGAAGGTCTGGTCTTCTGTTACGGAAGTATACTCGGCACACAGAGATGGCGATTAACAGGATGTTTATTGAAAAACAATGAGAGAGCAGAAGAGAATCAGGCGAGTAGACGGAGCAAGGAATACTTAATGAACTGATGAGGATAGTGAAAAGTCTTTGTCTTACAGGACCAGGAGCTGATGGATGGGATGGATGAATGGAGGAGCGCACACACACTTGATACTTGCAGGTAGGTGGCAGAGGCACAGAGACGATGGAGGATGAGGACAGGAAGAACACACTGGAGAAACACAGGAGGTAAGTACAGGAATAACACTTGCAGAATATACTTAGAGAGTACATAGGAGCAAGGTATGAGTCTTTTACACATAAACAAGGCCGGACATTGGAGTGAGGTGATGTGTGTGCTTTTGAAGCCAGCTTGATGAATGTGCAGATGAGTAGCAGGTGTGTGTGATTAGTATTCAGGTGAGGGAATGCTGGGATTGGCTGGAGTGGAGACCTGGCTGTTCTGTGACAGGTGTCAATGTAGGCTAATAAAATATGTTTAATGAGACTGAATTTGTATTTCACGTGATTACAATTTAATAAAAACTTTAGAAATTGATAATTATATAACGTTTCCTTTCCATGGTTATTCAAACAGCGAATAAATTATATATAGAAAGTGACATTATAGCTAACTTTGATCTATCGCGAGTTTAAGCACTCTCAAAAAGAAAAAAGAAAAAAAATATCGTTACAATCACTGCAGCTGTATACACTGTAAAATGAATCTCTTACTTACATTGTACATACATCTGCGCTTTGTTGTTTATGATGAGAGACTTTGCAAGAGTCCGGAATTCAGTCAGAGAACATGTGCGCACCTTAACATAACTGAGTTTCAGCGATGACTCATCTGAATGCCTCTGATTGGCCATTGCATTCCTAAGATAAACAAAATTGTGTGTGATTTGTTAAAATGCCCAACACTGTAAAAATGCCTAAAATGAAATAAGGGTGCAACATGAGCAGATCTTAATTTAATGCCACAGTCGACACTGTCTATTCATTTTCACTTTGTTAGCAACAGACTAAATTAAATTTGTTTGTGCTGGGGCATTTTTGTATAATTTAGTGGCATTTTTGCCCCAAGTCCCCATAGCCAGGGGAAGGCTAAGACTTCCCAAAAGTAAAATAGAAACTCTGGTGAAAACAGTAATCCTGCCTGTTCTCTGAAAGAAACATCTTTGTCTGGATGCATTTGGAAATTATGCCATCACGTTCTGGTTTGCTACCCTCAGCAGGTGTCAAACTGACGGTGAAAAAAAAAACATGCATACAGAGCATATCAATTATTTCGTGCTGTGTTCCCCATGCTATCAGAATGGTTTTGTGTGGGTGTTGAGCAGTTAGGATGATACAGAGAAAGTGCAGAAGTGTCTTTTGGTGTCATAACAGATTACGGAGTGCCCCGTTGCATTGTAAAACCTCATGAATACAGAAATGGTTGATACAATAAAGACCAGCAGGGATGTGTTTACATCCAACACCAATTATTCCACCCACTCCTTGGTGTTTTAAACGTGGATGGCAGACTTTGCCCTCTGATGTGTCCTTGTATGTTTTTTATGCCTAAAAAGTTTTTGCACGTCAAACAAAATTTTCTGCACTGCAAATAAAATGAATTTTATGTCATAAGCAAATGAATTTAGGCCTAAAATATATAATATATGTTGGTGAATTGCGAATGTATAAAATTACCCATAGGCAATCAATAGGCATAGAATGCTTGGCCTCCAAATGCAGGAAATTAATATTAAAATTAATATTACAAATAAAACAAAAATCAGAGAAAACTATGTTAAAACATTCTACTACATTCAAATATTGATAAAAATATGAACATTGTGTGAGAATAAAAAAAAAAAAATGAAATACATACTGAAAAATAATTATTAGTTTTCTCTCATTTCCAGAGCACAATTGAATTAAAATGGAACACTTCTCCTATACGTGCCTATTTTTCATGAACGTAAGAAAAAGAAAACATTAATTAATTATTTATTTATTTATTTTTTAAATAGATTTTGCTCTAGTGTTGATGGTTTGTTTAAGTGTTAATGCGTGTAGGAGGTTTATGGCTAAAATGCTCTGACCTGAATGGTATTTAGGCTAGCAGCCAACAACAAAAAATTTTATCTTCAGCTTCTTTCAAATAGCACAGCTACATGCTCTCTGGCTTCTTGGCAGTCTAGTGAAATTATTTCCCCTCGTATCAAGTTCTACGTTTGGATCACAGCATCATATTTTGTGCAGTTTCTTCTTTCTATAAATGGTTCTGAGGTTCAGTAATTTACTTGTCTTGTAATTCAGTTAAAGGTCCAATAACCTAAATGAATGTTCTACTTTAATTAAATTTTAGCTTGCCTCTGAGACTCTGCTCATTTTAGAATGTTTCATCACTCATTTATTTTAGAGTGTCATTGATTGTTTTTGCTTTGTTTGGACTGCAACTTCAATCTACTTGATTAATTTAGGCTGAAGTTTCAATCAGGCCATAACCAATGAACTGGATTTTGCCACAGTTGTGGGACTGGGACTGTGCTTTGGCAGAAGACATTAGTGCAATTAGTATTGGTCTGATTAAAACCATTGTAAAATGCTATGGATATTCTTATATTGCCCATATTCTAACTAATTTTTGATTCTCGCACAAACTAATTATTTATGTCTAGTATTTGTGATTATATTATGACTATATAAATACACGCACAAGCATGTATATATTTCAGAAGAATATGTTATGTTTATATATTAAATATTTATATATAATATAAATTACATGTATATAGATGTATACATGTAAATACAAGTATATACTGTATGTGTGTGTATGTATATATACATAATAAATATATACAGCACACACACATATGTAAACAAATTTTATTTTGGATGCGATTAATCATTTGACAGCACTACAGTACGCACACACACACACACAAACACACTTGATCACTTTCTCTCTTTATATCTTTATATATATATATATATATATATATAAGGATAAAATGCATATTTTGGCAAAAATAATACAAATCAAATATACAATTAATGCAACTATTATTCATATTCATTTATATGCTTATCCCCAGTAATACCATAATTAATAATTTATATATAATATGACCTCTGTTATGAGAAAGAGGGACCCTCTTAAAGCTTGTAAAAGTTCACGTAAAGCATATTTCTTCTAACTAATTTGTGTAAGTTGGGCAACAAACCCAATGTCAGCAAGATTAGTTCTAAAGAGAAATTAAAAGAAGGGTTGAGGAAGACCCAATGGACACTGGGAAAAATTAGCATCTCATTACTCAATAAGCACAATGTGCACAATAACAATCTTTTTGTGTGCATGTATGCTACTGTGCATTTCAGAGCAGATATTTCATTGTAATTTAATTCACCCCTAAACTTTATGTTGAATCTCCTTTATGAGACTGATAATAAACAAATATAATTTTCAGGTTGGGAAATGATGCAATTTAGAGCATATCTGGCATTTACATGCCACAGTCCTTAAAAGACAAAAAATATTATTATTATTATTATTATTATTTCTTTATTTCAGACCATTTGGTCCATATCATGGCATACATACCAACATACATTCACATACAACAAAAACACACAAACTTGAATTCCAGTACTTCCAGAACAAGGAAGAAAACCTTCTATCACTTAATGTGGGATTATTTAAGGCTATTATAATTGTATTTCTTGAATCACTTAATCGACACATGAAACTATACATATAAATCCTTAAGACGGCATGCAAAGTAGGAACGTCACTAGATAAAAACAATTGGCTTCCACTCATCCACCTTGGGAACTTAAGCAGGATTCTTAATGCATCATTAAATGCCACCTGAAGCTTTTTCATTTTAGCTTTACTATAACTACACCATAAGTGTGACGTATAAAATGACGTAAAAAGTGATATGAAGGATCCCCCGTGGAAATAACATTTGGTTCTGCAAGGGTAGCAGCTCATGTTCTCCTGGATGAGATCCTGACAGCCTTGGCTCCTGTGGCCAATAACAGAGGAACAAAATGTACAAGACATCATGAAGGTCTCCAAAACAGCTGCAAACAGAGTTTTAGTGAACAGTAAGGTACGCCATGCATCTAATCCTTAATGCCACACTTTTCATCATTAATCACTGTCAAAAACCGAAAATTAGTTAGTCAAGTGCCCTGCACTAGAATCCTTGACATAGATCAACATCTTGATAACTAAAATGCATATTTTATACTCTGTAATTTACTTTAAGTCTAAATAAAGAGAGTGTGGTGTGCAAATTACTTAAATGTCATGCTCTTGATGTTATAAGGCCATGCTTATGAAAGTGAAGCAACTTGCACTATCCTAGTAGAAATAATATCAGGCTGTTTTGTGGTAGTCTTTCAAAATGGAAAAAGTCCTTAAAAAAAAAAAAAGTCTCTCATAACTGAAAAAAAAAAAATAAAATGGCCTTGAGATGTTTCACGTTTATCCTTTTGCTGCCAAGACATTCAATACGATTCTAATGTCTTCAACACCCCCACATGGTCAGGAATCCATCAGTCTTGATAAACAGAAAGTCCTTGAATGTGCTAAAGCATCTGTCCCCAAAAACCGACTGCAATAATCTGCAAATCAGAGGCTCGCTGAATTTAAAGAGCTACCAAAAATTCAGTTTGTTTTTTACAATGGCTTAAATAATAAATAAAATGACAAACACATGCAGAGTTTCTGTGGCAAAACCACACAAGCATCAAAACTATATCATTTAGTATTTCATCAATAGGAAGGTGTGCAATAGTGATTAAAGATTAGGGCTGGTAACTGGTTCAAACAATGCTAAACAACTAGTTACTAGTTCCCCAAAATGAAAATTCTTTCATCATTTAGTCACCATGATATTCTGGTCTCTATATGGTTCAGGTTTTTTTTTTTTATATATATATATATATATATATATATATATATATATATATAGTAATCCATGTGATTTTATGAGCCTATTTTATTACCAGTTTTTTACATTTTTGGAATATGCTTATCCGCTTGTACTATGATAGGATCAAAACATATTGACTCCCGCAGTCCCCAAGGATGAACGTTTTCTATATTTTAACCTCCTGTAAACAGAACCCTGGCTCTGAAACATGTATTTATACACACACTGCTGTCATGGGCCAAGAGTGTGCTAGCATGATGGTAAATTGGGCTGACAAGGAGGGCCAGCAGGACCCGCGGCAGTCACATGGTGGTGATCATGTGACAGCCCGAGTCAGAGAAGAGTCACTAATGATTACATTTTCTGTTGCGCCTGCACCTTTACACTGACCAGCTCTTGCTGAATCCTGCATGTATTTATAATGTTCAGGTATAATGTAACTTTATGGAAGAATTACATGATGCATTGAAAATGCGCCTAGAGAGCAGATGCTGAGATAAAATGGAATATTAATGCAATGGAACATGGCACTTTACAGCATCCTGCACAGTATATATACTGTATGCTATTTTTATTATTATTTTTTTTTTTAAAGCTGCAGTCTGTAACTTTATTTGGTTAAAAATGATCCAAAATCAATATTTGAGCAATTACATAATCAGCCAGTGTTCAAAACTATCGCCTTACTTTAGCCCGATTCACAATGGTAAGCTTATAATAATGTTTTCTAATTTGAGTGGTAAGGATAGGTTTTCGCGGGAAATTCGAGCATGGCACTGCGTCATTACGTCACATCTGTAAACATAAAGAAATTATCCTGGCTTGTAGGCTATCTCATGTGAGGATCCTGCAGGTGGCAGATCGTTTATAGCCTTTTCTCACAGCAGCTGGAATTATTAAATGTATCATTTTGATGGCGGATTGTAATCCAGAAAGGATTATGTGTTTATGAAACTGAAATTAAATTATTCCAGTTTTAAATGTGCAACTGATTACAGATAGCCTGGATTACACAGGAAAGAGAACCAGTTCGAATTCAAAGAATAATTTGCTTTTTGGGTTAAAAGAATTTCTTAATATGAAATTCGAATGGTATGACAATTAAGAGATTAAACTGTACAGAAATTGAAATCTACAAGCTAATACATACTACATACACGTAGTCACGCAATGCTGATGTTGTTAACATTAACAATTTGAGAACGAAGTATAACAATAATAATAATTTGCATGGTTTGATATGATATGAGCTAATCGATAGTTAGATTTAATCACCATTGGTAGCGCGATTTATTGTAATGCTTTTTTTCAGTTGGTCAGAACAAACATGACAGACTTGTTACTTACTTGTTCTGATGACAATATCCGGTGAAAATTCTTATTTGGGTCATATATTCCAAGACGTAGGCTAGAATCTGTGATTCCTGAATACAGTATCTACACCGGTGCGGTGACTGACAGCCACACATTCACCTCAAAACATTACCTTAATCTGTGCTGGAGCTGTGCCAGAGCACAACCCACACAATGAAAATAATTCTGCATGTAACTGCAATGGCAGGTTTCAAACAGAGATGGCGACAAAGAGGCAAAACTTACGGACTGCAGCTTTAATATACACAAAAGTATACTAACATACTTTTAAAACCGCAGTATATCACAAGCTTGAGGTCAGCAAGATCTGTATTTATTTATTTATTATTTATTTAATACAAATCTATCTATCTGTCTGTCTGTCTATCAAGTATCCATTAAAATGATCCAAAAGTGACAATTTATTTAAAAGATAACATTTCTATTTCAAATGAATGGGGTTTTTATTTATCAAGGCTTTCACAAAAATATTAAGGAGCACGTCTGTTTTCAACTTTGATAATAATAATAATAATAATAATAAAGCACCAAATCAACATATTAATATTTGACTGCTGAAAAGTATGTTCTTTTAAATTGAAATAATATTTTGAAATATTAAATTTATGTGCTGCATCTCTAAATATTTGGGGATTTTTGTTTTCAATTAAATGCATACTTGGTGAGTATATTATTATATTTACATTATTGTACTTATTGTTTTTAGTTTTAAAAAAATCTTACCACCAAAACCTTTTGCGCTGTAGTGCAATAGCATATTAATTATCACCTTAATGTTAATTTATAAATATACCACTGATCACTGGTAATTCATATTTGTTCATTATATGTTAATTCTTACACTTGCCTAGTTAAAAATGCATTAGTTTATGTAGAAATGATCATTACCAATAAAAATAAATTTTGGCAGTCCAAATAAATATAAAAAGATGGAACTTACTGATTCTGATGTTGTATACTGCAAATTTTTTAAGTGTATTATGCATTTTTCATACTATACCCATAACTACCTCAGAAGTGGCATGGCTTTAAAAAAAGTGGTACTGTCCTGCTTTTATCACAACATCTGGTCAATTTAATGTGGGCAGTCTTGTGTTAACATACTCAAAACAAGGCAATTTGCCATTTAGTTTTAATAGACAGTCTTTTTAATTTTGAGATCATAGACTTACAGTACACTCTAAAAAGTGCTGGGTTAAAAAATAACCCAACCTTAACCCAGCTGCTGGGTAACTATGGGACAGAACACGCGCTGGGTTTAACCATTTAACCCAGAATGCTGGGTTGTTTATTTGACCCAACCAGTGGGTCAGGTTAACTGTGTTGCTGGGTTAAATATTGGGTTATTTATTGTCTTATTGCCTTGCTACCTTTATATTTACCAATATTACCAATAATAATACATAAAGATCACAAAGGAATGTAAAATTATAATTTTTCTGTAATACAATTACACAACACAAAAAAAATGCAACTGTAAATATCAATTTAATGCGTTTTCACATTTATTTTTAAATAATTTTTTTTTTTTTTTGAATGGGTGCTGCAACACATTTCATCCATCTCTTACAGACACAAATAAAACAACAGATCAGTTTCTTTAAAACACAAAACTGTGTAAAATAGGCACTGTAGATTCCTATTCTTTAAAAACTTCACACATGAAGAATCATTTCCATCAATATGATATACTGCATACTGGAGAAATTCTCAGGTAGAAAGACACTGCTTAGTGTAGTTAATAAAAAGCACAAAAAAAGGGCTTGAAGCAAAGATCAACAGAAAAAGGACTTGAAACAAAGATCAACAGCCTCAAGTAACGAGTCCATTTCAATGGCATGGCCCGAAACAATGGCGAAGGTCTGGGATGCCGTTGTCTTGTCCTGGTCTCTGCATTTTACAAATATTCCACCATGTTGGTCCCCTCCTGTTAATTACACAACACTTAGTCTTGCAACATAACTAACAAGTTAAGTGTATTTTATGGACATCATATATAATCATATATATTTGAGGTCAAGCGTTTTCAGAATTCCCCTTTCAGAACCTGCAAAATGTTAATTATTTTACCAAAATAAGAGGGATCATACAAAATGCATGTTGTTTTTTTATTTAGTATTGACCTGAATAAGATATTTCACATAAAAGATGTTTACATAGTCCACAAGAGAAAATAATAGTTGAATTTATAAAAATGACCCCGTTCAAAAGTTTACATCCCCTTGATTCTTAATACTGTTACCTGAATGATCCACAGATGTGTTTTTTGTTTAGTGATAGTTGTTTGTCCTGAACAGTTAAACAGCCTGCTGTCCATGCATTAAGAGCTGGGGGGTGAAAACTTTTTGAATTTGAAGAATCAGGGTAATATTACTATTACTATTTTGTCATATGGAAAATGTAAGTATGTCCTGTAGCTTCTAAAGGGCAGTACTAAATGAAAAAATATGATATTTAGGCAAAATAAGAAAAACGTACACATCTCCATTCTGTTCAAAAGTTTTCACCCCCAGCTCTTAATGCATGGTTTCTCCTTCTGAAGCATCAGTGAGCGTTTGAACCTTCTGTAATAGTTGCATACGAGTTCCTCAGTTGCTCTCAGTGTGAAAAGATGGATCTCAAAATCATACAGTCATTGTTGGAAAGGGTTCAAATACACAAAAAAGCTGGAAAACCAAAGAATTTGTGGAACCTGAAGGATTTTTCTGAAGAACAGCAGTCAGTTTAACTGTTCAGAACAAACAAGGGACTCATGAACAACTATCACTAAACAAAAAACACAGCTGTGGATCATTCAGGTAACAGCACAGTATTAAGAATCAAGGTGATTGTAAATTTTTGAACTATTATTTTCTCTTGTGGACTATATGTAAACATTTTATGTGAAATATCTTATTCAGATCAGTACTAAATAAACAATAACACGCATTTTGTATGATCTTTCTTATTTTGGTAAAATAATTAACATTTTGCAGATTCTGAAAGGGGTAAGATTTACTACTACTTTTAAGATTTACTAATACTATTTAAAATAACTGCTTTCTATTAGAATATATTTTAAAATGTAATGTATTCTTGTGATCGAAGCTAAATTTTCAGCATCATTACTCCAGTCTTCAGTGTCAAAACATGCTTCAGAAATCATTCCAATATGCTGATTTGCTGCTCAAGAAACATTTTTTATTATTGTTATTATTAATATTTAAAACAGTTGAGTACATTTTTTTCAGGATTCTTTGAATCGAAAGATCCAAAGATCAGCATTTATCTGAAATAAAAAGCTTTTGTAACATTATACAGTATACCATTCAAAAGCTTGGAGTCAGTATAAATAGTTTTTTATAGAAATTAAAACTTTTATTTAGCAAGGATGCTTTAAATTGATCAAAAGAGATGATAATACATTCATAGTGTTATAAAAGATTCTATTTCAGATAAATGATAATGCTTCTAAACTTTCTATTCATCAAAGAAACCTGAAAAAATTCTACTCAGCTGTTTTCAACATAATAATAATAATAATAAATGTTTTGTGAGTTTTGTGGCTATATATATATATATATATATATATATATATATATATATATATATATATATATATATTAGAATGGTTTCTGAAGGATCATGTGACTGGAGTAATGATGTTAAAAATTCAGCTTTGACATCACAAGAATAAATTACATTTTAAAATATACTCAAATAGAAAACAGTTATGGTATTTTAAATAATAAAAATATTTAAAAATTTCACTGTTTTTGCTGTTCTTTGGATCAAATAAATGCAGGCTTGGTGAGCAGAAGAGACTTATTTAAAAAACATAAAAAATCTGGTAGTGTATGTATATATATATATATATATATATATATATATCCACCTCTATTAGAGTAGAAAAAGTAAAACAAAACTTACAGGTTGTACATCTGTGAATGACTTCTGGGATTCCGTGGTTGCGGGTCTGAAGACCTCTCTGCCTTTCTTGTATATTGATGGGGGAAGCACCTTTAGCATCTAAACCATAAGAATAATACAGTGTAAACTATGAAACTGATCTCATAATCAAAATGATACATTGAAACACTTTTTCCTGTGAAAATGTATTCATACCTTTAAATAGCTTGCATGTGTTTTTAGAACTAAAACAACTCTTTCATTTCAAAAGATCAACAAAAATTTTATTTTCTTGATATAATCTCTTAATCATATGTCCAAAGAAAACACAGCACTGATAGTTTGAGGTCAGAGGGCAAAAAGGCATTACATCATGCTGAATGGTGAAAACATCGAGGCTTAAAAGGGACAACAAACCTCTCTGCCTGCTGCTAACACACAGCACCATTCACAATCCTTCCAATGGAAAGCTGCCATCAAATTCAACTGATTCATCCCTTTTCTCCCTTTCTCTCCTGCATTTCTCACTTTGATGTGCCTTCCCCTTCCTCTGTAGCCTGTTTACCCCTGACACAAGCCCCCTTGGCAGATGCACAGCATACGGCAGTAATAAGGAGCTTCCCTCATTAAAGAGGTTAGCCGGAGGCATTATGACATTACTGTCCTCCAGACATGCAGATATGCACACACTCGCACTGATTTCCTATGCGTGACACCGGTCAAGCTGGCCACATGAATGTCTTTTAAGAGAACATATCGAGCATCTTCAAATTCACTGAAGCTCTGGAAACAAAGAATCTCTTAGTAGTTTAACAACTTGAGAAATAATTCTGGGAACTCATTCTAAAATGTCTGGGAAATTCTGGGAATTCTTGCATTCTTAAATGTCAGGAATGTTCATAATTATTGTTTGAACAGAACCACAGAAATATCAACTAAGAAAGGACTTCCAGGAACTCCGTCATAAATATTTGCCCTTTTATATTTACTCTTTTAAAAACATTCTACAAATGTCAAAACTTTGAAGTAACTTTTTTTTTTCTTTTTGGTTTGGACTTTTTCAGACTGGTCCAACAAATGGCAACACGTACCAAACTCCTATGATTTGTTGTTTTTTGCTTAATCAGTGTATTAACATTGTTTGTAGTGGCAGTGTGAAAAAGTCATCATTAATAAGAAAATAATCATCATATATAATTCTAACATCTCCGGATCTTGCTGTGTTGAGTAAAAACTTTGTTAAATAATCATAATCACAATATTACAACTGTAACATAAGCCTGAAGTCTGAGGAAGGTAATCTGACCTTTTATAATGTTTATTGGATTAATCATATACGTATATTATGTTCCAGGGCATCTGCATTCATTTGAATCTTGATGACATCTGGTCACCAACTTCATGCTTTTAATATCATTCTCACGGATAGTGAGAAAAATGAACCACATGAAGCCCTAATGTAAGGCTAAATAAAGAGATTCAGCTATTTTGCATAGGCCATATTTCATAATGGCATTATTTATAATGACAATTACTTACCGCAGACGTAGTAATGTGAAAGAATAATGTATTCCATGTTACATTATTAAATTACCTTTAGTCTTTTGGGGAGGCCTCTGCTCTTTTCTCTAATTTAGAAAACGCTGTTGAAGCAGAAACTCTGATATTTACGCATTATTTTTCTGGAGCTGGAAGGTAAAACTGCACTTTCTTTTCTTCTCCTTTTGAGTCAGGCAAAATGAAGCACTCTCTCTCTCACACACTCCTGACAGCTGATGCAGAATAACACCATACTGAGGGAGAGAAAGAGTGAGAGAAATAGCGAGGAAGGGAGAAAGAGAGAGAAGTTAATTCAGTGCAACGTGAGCTGAGATTTGTGCGAATAAATCTTTGTCCTTTCTTGACACATCCCAGGCTGCCAAGCCAGAAACAGAGACAGTTTAGGAGACGTCATGGAACTGTCGCAGCATCCAAATGCATCTGTTTCAAGAGTATTCGCTTATCATTTCAAACCTTTCCATCTTACATCTATGAAAGGTACTGTATAGCATTTAAAGGGATAGTTCACCCAAAAATGAAAATTCTGTCATCATTTATTCACCCTCATTTCATTCCAAAACTGTACTACTTTCTTTCTTCTGTGGAACACAAAAGAAGTGCCTCAGTGATTTTTGTCCATGCAATGAAAGTCATTGGTCACTAAAATAGTTTGGTTACTGAGTCTGTTTATTTTCTCTATTGGGTAAACTATCCCTTTAAATGATTTGTGCAAGTGACATTGTCTAACCTTCAGTTTATCTTCAACATCCAGCAAGAATGAGATATCCTGACAAGACGGTTTAAGAAAATACTATTTCAGTCTTTCTACTTCAAAATTTTTCTTAATTCGTAAAGTTTGGTGCAGATTGAACATGGTATGTTTGAGTTAGTTTTAAACATGACATTTCCTGTAGCCAGCAGGTGGTGCTATGATTAAAACTAAATATTGGCCTTTAGATGTCTTCAGGCCATGAATCTTATCAAACAAACAATTTAGGGCAGATTGGACATTGCATGTTAAAGTTAGTGTAAAACCAGTCATTTCCTGTTGCCAGCAAGTGGCGCTATGATAATAACTGAATATTGGCCTTTAGATGTGTTCAGGCCAGGACTCTTATCGAACGTGTGAAGTTGGGGCAGATCGGACATTGTATGTAACTGAGTTACAACAAATTCCTTTATCATGGATGAAACTTTGAACTTTGTCAGGCCACCACGGACACGCCCTTTAACGAAAACTCAAGATCTTCACAATTTAACATTGCAAAGGCCTTTAGAGTAGACTGACCAAATATACTGTTGACGTCATTAAATCTCTAGGAGGAGTTTGTCAGAGCATTACTCTCCACCCCCAGTTTTGTTTTGTTTTGTTTTTTGTATATGGGCAGATCTCTGGCTCTGCTGTAAAAAGTTATAAATCAAAAATATTTAATAAATAAAGAATAAAAATATATATATATGGGCATGGGCATGGGCATGTGTTCAGGACAGGACTCTTATCAAACATGTGAAGTTTGGGGCAGATCGGACATTGTATGCCTGAATTACAACAACTTCCTATTTTATGGCGAAACATCGAAGTTTGTCAAGCCGCCACGGACACACCCTTTAACGAAAACTCAAGATCTTAGCAATTTAACATCACAAAGGACTTTAGATTACACTGACCAAATTTGGTGTTGATCTGTTTAAATCTCTAGGAGGAGTTCGTTTGAATACAACACCTGAAAATGGCAAAATAACAGACTTCTTGTTGGGTTTCAGACCTTGTACTGGGGGACTTTTTTGTAGGTATTGGTGTGTTACATGTGTCTACCGAATTTTGTTCATGTATGTGAAACATAGCTCAAGGGGCATCTCATTGAAATTTTATAGGTGGTACTATTGAGCCATTTTGCCACTCCCACTTCTGAAACCTACATCAGTTTCATGAGTTTTTCAGTTGTTTCATGAGTTTTCGAGCATGTTTAGGCCATAGACTGTAAAAAAAGATGAACGACGCGTCTCCACTTCCTTCCAGTATAGAAAAGTGAAGCAAATACATCTCAGTATGGCTGCTGCCATCTTGAGTAAATGACGTCATTTGGAGCCCGAGTCTGCGCAGTAGAGTCGTGAGGTGGAGCCGCAGAATCAAACTCCCGCCCAAACTCCCGCAGACTCAATCAACCATAACGACACGCCCTGTTTTTATAGTATCAAATTACTAGCTAAAATCAAACGTATCACAAAAACGAACAATTGAACATATTGCATAATAACAACTACCTTAAATGACCAAAACCATATTTTGGAAAATTGTATTGGAAGTGTAACTTATTTTTTTATTTTGACTGAAGTCCCATTCGTTTACATGGAGAGGGCGGGGTTTATGACCTGTACTGCAGCCAGTCACCTGGGGGCGATCAAAGAGCCCGCAGCTTCACTTTTAAGGACGAGTGAGACACACCCGGTTTAGGCCCTCAAAAATGCGATTCATTTTAGAGAAGAAGAAAAAGAAAATGAGCAATTCCAATAGGGTCCTCGCACCATCGGTGCTCAGGCCCTAATGTCTATTCAACAATTTCTTCTCCTCCATGTCAGACAACGACGTGCATTCATCAGAGTACCACGACGCATGACAGAGTTTTCATTTTTGGGTGAACTATCCCTTGGAGGTGGTTTCAGTGCCAGACATTGACTGACTCTATGTTGAATCAATGGCTATTATTGCTCTCTGGGTGATCGCTTATGAACATATGATAGGTGTGGGAAATATACGGCCTGAATTGTCACAGCCACAGTGTGTGTGACCTATATTACCAGGGAATCCTGTGGGTGCCTGTATGGGGCAGTAATGATGGATGTTTGCTTGAGCCAGGCAATGAAGCATAACACAATCTATTCTCCTCGATGAAAGACGGTGCCCCACGCTCGATTTCAAACACCTTTACACATACTTGCAGGGACGCACATGCACACACACATCAACCTCCTAGAAAGACTAGTTTTTCACCCTTGTCCCTTAGTGAAATTTCACCTGCCAGAGGCCCGGCTTCTTTATTACCTCTGATAGCTTTCCTGTTCTGTAGCTGATAACCTTACTTCCTGGTTCTTAGTCAATGTCACCCTATTGGGCTTCGTCTCATTTGTCAATGTAGCCTTTGTGGGCATATTGAGAAATATCTCCAATCTGTCCTTTACTCTAAAAATGGCTGCATAAACGGCTCTTTAAGGATTTCCTGCACTGTCTTATGCTATATTGTGGGTTTACTTACAATGTCATTCATATCCGCCTCGAGTGGCATTATAAATTCTCCTTGATGAATTGATAGTCCTTCGGACCACCTAATTATATAAATAAACCCCCAAAATATGACCTAAACAGCAGTCTATCTTAAACAATGCAATGTGAATGAAGTAAACACATTTATCTCATTCGCTTCTTATATGTGACACTTAATTAAGACATTACACTAGCCACAAAGAAGTCTTTAAACACAAGGTGAATGCTGATGATTTGTAATGGGGTACTAATTAAAAAGATAATTACACATGCATCTGTTGAAATATGGATGCCAGCAGAAGTTCCCTCTAATTAACCTCCCAAGGACGCTCAGTTATTAATGCTGTTAAATAAAGTGGAAGTGAGATGGAGAAAGAAAGAGAGAGAGAGAGAGAGACTCGTCTTTCAGTGACTTAGCAATAGAAAAAAAGCAGGAGAGAAAAATGGAAGGAAAAACGTGTAGCTATTATTAAATGCCTTTGTATTCTTTCTGGAAGATTTATGAAGCGCAGCAGGATTTCCTGTTGTGTAAAGTCAGGACAGCAGAGAATAGAAGATGTGAAAGAGGTAGGAAGAGCGATCCTAATGGACATGTTCTTTAAATATAGCGACAAAACACACACACACACACACACTCGTGTACATATGCGAGGCCTAAAGTCAAACTCATGGAGCACGCGTGCCCAAAGCCCATAGAAACACGAAGTACATTTGTGCACACTGTTCAACTAAATTGCAAAGGCGTTTCGCTAAAAATAGAGACCCAGCTGACAGCCTGAGGGGACAGAGTGCACATCTACCAAAACTACTCCTTTTATTCTGCAGAAAGTGCTTTTTTATGACTAGGTAAATACAGTAGACCGAAATCAGATGGAAAATACACTGCAAAGATGTAAAGAAACAATTGCCACTCCAAAATATTGAAATATAAATGATTCAGCATTAGAATATATGTATATACAGGTGCTGGTCATATAATTAGAATATCATCAAAAAGTTGATTTATTTCACTAATTCCATTCAAAACGTGAAACTTGTATATTATATTCATTCATTACACACAGAATGATATATTTCAAATGTTTATTTCTTTTAATTTTGATGATTAGAGCTTACAGCTCATGAAAGTCAAAAATCAGTATTCCAAAATATTAGAATATTACTTAAGACCAATACAAAGAAAAGATTTTTAGAAATCTTGGCCAACTGAAAAGTATGGAAATGAAAAGTATGAGCATGTACAGCACTCAATACTTAGTTGGGGCTCCTTTTGCCTCAATTACTGCAGCAATGCGGCGTGGCATGGAGTCGATCAGTCTGTGGCACTGTTCAGGTGTTATGAGAGCCCAGGTTGCTCTGATAGTGGCCTTCAGCTCATCTGCATTGTTGGGTCTGGTGTCTCTCATCTTCCTCTTGACAATACCCCATAGATTCTCTGTGGGGTTCAGGTCAGGCGAGTTTGCTGGCCAATCAAGCACAGTAACACTATGGTCATTGAACCAGCTTTTGGTACCTTTGGCAGTGTGGGCAGGTGCCAAGTCCTGCTGGAAAATGAAATCAGCATCTCCATAAAGCTTGTCAACAGAAGGAAGCATGAAGTGCTCTAAAATTTCCTGGTAGATGGCTGCATTGACTGTGGACTTCAGAAAACACAGTGGACCAACACCAGCAGATGACATGGCAGCCCAAATCATCACTGACTGTGGAAACTTCACACTGGACTTCAAGCAACATGGATTCTGTGCCTCTCCACTCTTCCTTCAGACTCTGGGACCTTGATTTCCAAATGAAATGTAAAATTTACTTTCATCTGAAAAGAGGACTTTGGACCACTGAGCAACAGTCCAGTTCTTTTCTCCACAGCCCAGGTAAGACGCTTCTGACGTTGTCTCTGGTTCAGAAGTGGCTTGGTAGCCCTTTTCCTGAAGACGTCTGAGCGTGGTGACTCTTGATGCACTGACTCCAGCTTCAGTCCACTCCTTGTGAAGCTCTCCCAAGTGTTTGAATTGGCTTTGCTTGACTGTATTCTCAAGCTTGCGGTCATCCCTGTTGCTTGTGCACCTTTTCCTACCCAAATTCTTCCTTCCAGTCAACTTTGCATTTAATATGCTTTGATACAGCACTCTGTAAACAGCCACACCTTTCAGTAATGACCTTCTGTGACTTAGCCTCTTTGTGGAGGGTGTCAATGTTCGTCTTCTGGATCATTGCCAAGTCAGCAGTCTTCCCCATTATTGTGGTTTCAAAGAACAAGAGATACCCAGAATTTATACTGTAGGGATGGTCATTTATTCAAACTCAAATGTAAATATTCTAATATTTTGAGATACTGATTTTTGACTTTCATGAGCTGTAAGCTCTAATCATCAAAATTAAAAGAAATAAACATTTGAAATATATCAGTCTGTGTGTAATGAATGAATATAATATACAAGTTTCACTTTTTGATGATATTCTAATTATATGACCAGCACCTGTATATTAGTGAACCACTGTGATACTAAAGTAATGGCTGCTGATGAAAATTCAGCTTTACCACCAGAGGAATAAATACATTTTTAATATATTAAAATAGAAGAGTTAAATTATATTTCATAAATATTACTGTTTTACTGTATTTTTTAAATAAATTAATGCAGCCTTGATAAGACATCTTTCAAAAACTTTATAAAAACCCTTACACTTTTGAACGGTAGTATATAAATTAAAAAAGAAATTAGAAAATTTGAAACACGTTTTCAGATATCTGTAAATAAATTATTGTTAAAGGCCATTCCCACAGAGTCCATCACATTATTATCTATGTAAACATGCACTAGATGAACAACTTTGACTGTAGTGACACTGCTTTTAGAGTCTTCCAGCATTAGTGCAGAGTTTTAAAGTCTCTGTCAAGTAAAAAAGAAGTTTAACTTTTAAAAGTGTGCTTTGGGATCTCTGTGTTCTGCTCTATTCCTCTGTACTGTACCACGCTGCTTTTAAACGCAAGAATGTGTCCTGTGTGAATGGCTCCTCACACAAGAGAGCCTCGGTCAGAAGTGCTCTCTGCATTTAATGTTTAAATAGCCTACATCATTTGGGAGAGAGGAGTTGGTATCAGTCCAGTGTTTAATGTTAGTGGTGCCCACAGCATTTATATCAGTTAAACACAATGCAGCGTGTTTTTGAATGAATGATGAGAGCAAGCTGAGCTGTAGCACACTTTTGCTGTTGTAAGGGATTTTGAGTAATCATATTTGTGTACAGGCAATGATCCAGGAAACCAGAAAAAAAATGGCATTTCCCCCTCCCCTTTACTCTGAATTTACAACACCTCCTGCTTTCACTCACCTTCATGTTGCTTCAAACATGTATGACTTTTGTTCCTTCCATGGAACACAAAAGGAGATGTTAGGCAGAATGTTCAGGCTGCTCTTTTACATACAGCGAATGCATATAGTGACCAGGGTTGTCAAGCTGCAAAAAATAAAATAAAATAAAATAATAATAAAAGTAGTTAATATGTCTTGTGTATACTATATTTGAAATCTACAGCTACAATAGCTTTGTTTGAGAAGCATACTTATAAATGTTTTCTATTTTAATATTTTTAAAATGTCATTTATTTCTAATAGCGAAGCTGAATTATCAGTAGCCATTACTCCAGTGTGTCACGTGATCTGTCTGATTTGGTTCTCAAGAAATATAATTTTTATTATTAATATTGAAAACTGCATAATATTTTTGTGGTTACCATGTTAACATTTTTTTTCCAGGATTTATCAATGAATGGAAAGTTCAAAAGAACAGCATTTATTTGAAGTATGTATATACACTGCATATATATAATATTTTTTTTAAGTAACTGAAGTAAAAGTCTTTACCTTGACCATTTTGATCAGTTTCATGTATCCTTGAAAAAAATTATATATATATGTATAAAAAGATTTCATACAATCTTACTGACTTACTGACATTTAAATTCTTCAATTTTAAATTTTTTTCACATCCTCCTTATCTTTTACTTGCACATATTCAAACATCGTGAGTAACATTTAGTTGCAAGACATGCAATATCCAGTGTTGTTGGAGACATTTATCTTTTACTTTCTCAGACAGAGTTGAGCTTTCCCATTGCCTTCGGAACCAAAAACACACATATAAATATTTTATCAGTGCTCTTTGCTCAAGTGAATAGTCAGCACTATTCTCAGTTCTTCAAGCCTTATATTCTCACGAAACAACCACATGGATTTACACTCAACCTAAATTTACAACAACTGTATGCTTTCAGAGCATGCTAATATTTTGTGAGTGGCATCAGTTATTACCGTTTACTGAGCATCTTTAAAACAGATGTCTAACGTCTCTCTTCATTACAGTTCAAATGTGCACATCTTGAGATGAATCATAACATTTGTGGGTTAGAGGTGCGTGAACAGCACAGACAGCACAGTTGTGCTGTTGTTATGTAATGTAACATGGTTGGCAGGCGTGTTTGATGACAAACAGAAGCCCTTTAGATGCACTTGAATAGCTGTGTAGTTGGGGGATATGAATATTACATGTTGTGATGTTTTGTGATGTGCTGCTCACGCCGCCTTGTTGGAGACATGTGATGTGATAGCAGAGCCATACAAGTCCCCCATGTCCAAAAGTTGATGCTATTATCTTTTATTTAACAGCAAATGCTAATGATGTTTACAGGCCTGGCAGTCTACTTTTTCATCAGTTAAAACATTTTAAAACTCACAATAGCACAGTATAGTTACAAATGGATAACACTGGCTCTATATCTTTAAGCGAGTGGCATTTTAAAGAATTTTCATTAATTGTTATAAAAGAGTTCAGGGCATAAAGGATAAATATCAGCAACTTCAGGGTTTAAATTCAAAAGCTCAGTTGCACAAATGCTTTATTTTGTCAAGCAGTGCTTGTTATGTCGAGTTTAATCACCTAGTTTACGGTTGGAAAAGCTCTTGGGCAAATAAGTTAAATCAATTCACTATGCTGGGTAACAATAAGGGTGTGTTTACACTTAGCTGAGTTCTCCTTTTCAGGGGTCTTGGCAAGCTTGTTTGGTGTGCACCAATGCCCAGATAGCAGAGTTCGCACTTTCAAATGATACAGAGCAATCACGCTAGTTGGTTTTAAAGTAACTAACCCAACACATACTGATTCATTATGAATCAGTTCACTCGTTTAGTTTAAATGAATTATCATCAGAAGTGTTGCTAATCACCTTTTCAAAAGAATAGAGCTCAAAGTAACTTCCCTAACAATAATGTCTTGTATTTTTTTGCCATTTCATATTCGTTTAACCGTATTACTTACTAAAAATAAAAAAAGCCATAAAACAGCCTATGATACGATTTTTTTTAACCTTACGTTGGTATTCACAAAACATTTTGGTACATTTGGTACGTCTGGTACATTCCCCAAAATGCTTTGCAAAACTTTTGCACACACAAAACTAGTGATGGAAATAATATGAGATGGATGGAAAAGCTATATTTCAATGATTTTTGCAAGAGAATGCAAAAGTTTTGGGATTGAACGCAAAAGCACTGATTATAATTTTAAAGAAGGTTTTTTTCTTTTTAAGTTTAAAAAGGTTTCAATAAGTTCAATAATCCCTTTTTTACATCTTACTTCATTCAGTGTGATAACATATTCCAGTGAACGTCTTAAATGAACTGAATCGTTTTTTCTTATACAGAATGTATACAGAAATTGACTTCCAAAAATAAACTGAGAAATTTGTACTGCGTCAAAAACTAGCCCTCGTTTCCAATACAATTTAGAACAATAAAAGCTACAAAATTGCTCTCTTTGAGGACACATCCTCCAAAGGAACCATGTTGCACATTTCAAAGGCAGCCTGTCCCTTTCTTTGATCCTCACGCTGCTCTATCACTATTGTCCGCACCTGCATGTGGGCAGCAAGGCACGCTCATTAACCACGCACGTCCGCATGACATCTAGCTGAAGCTGCTGGCGCTCGCACTTAATTGAGTAGAGAATTCCTCCTCACAAGGCGTTAATGAAAGGTTTTCACTTGAATGATCGTGACATCACAGCAGCTCAAGCACCCGCTACTAACGAGAGAGGCGAGAATATTTTCTGTTACAAATGCTGTAGATGATCATATGTTGTCTTTTTTTTACAGTCCAGATCTCAATTATAAGGATTTTATCTGCTGGCCAAGTTGGATTATTTGTTCAGATTTGTACTTCACAGGCCAAATTTCTATATAAAATAACTTAATGACTATTTCAAATATGTAAAGAAGATGCTGTGTGGATTTTACTGGCTTTAGTTGCACTACTAGACCAACAAATAGGGAGATCAGAAAGACAGTTTGCCTGGAGGCTGATGGCTCTCCCATAAGAGAGGGATGAGAAGCTTTTCAAAGGGAGAGATGGGACTCTGACTAGCTTAAAAGGGATTTAAAGATTTATCGCAAAGTGCCACAGGAGGATATTCCCCTCGAAAGCTCACCTGATATCAACCTTCCTGCTTCCCCTTACAACACAAACCGTACTTAAACACTAAACGGCACAGTGAAAGATTCAGTCAACTAATTAGACCAGCTTTAAAACCATCACGAGACTTTTACTCATCCAGTCCATACATGGCAGAAAACGAACACTTCACCTCTAAATGAACCAAATCACGAACCAGATGATTCACACTCACTTCAAGCAACACCTTCATATATGAATCATGATCATTTACGAAGCGTCTCTGTATTCTTTCATCTCAGAGCCATATGTTGAGTTCATCGGGCAAATCGCAAACCCAAGAGAAATACCATAGAGATAGAGAAAGGACATGTGAGAAGCTGTCAGAGCGTGAGATGACTCCAGGCAACAGATGCCCAATTACCATATTTACATAATTATGGTGATGCGGTTGGATCCGAATGAAGTTGTAAGAGCACAGCTGTTGTTGTCCAGCTCAGACGTGGCTCAGCAGAGGAGCAGGCTGAATATTTATGTGACATTTCATGATATTTCAATTGCATAGTGTTGCTTATCACAGTCAAACACAGTGGATACCCATTTCATAGGCTTGATAACCATCTGCACCAAGGTTTGATGGCAATATAATATGCTTAACAAAATCATCAAACCGTGTCACAGGTTTTGGAGAATGTTTGCAGACAATTAGATAACACAATTTAGCTCCATCAATTCTATTTTGTAATTAATAAATTCATTAGATTGATCTATATCTAGAGACTTGGGGTGGCCTCTCATGACTTCCATCCATCTAGGAACACTCTAGGATCATTCCGGCAAGTTTTACACAGGAAAACACCACTTACAATTTCAAATCTTTTTCGTTCTGAATTATGCATGGTGAAATCTGCCAGAGCACACAATGCTGAATGATTGCCTTTAACAAAAATAACCAATATCATCTGAGAAATACACATGGGGCAAACTCTTAAATATGCATTTACTGAAAGTAATCAGAGGATAAAATGAATGAGACACAAGCCTCTCTGGAATTTTCCCCACTGTAAAATATGTTGCATTGTGCTTCCCCTTTGAAGACAGCTTCTGCTCTAATAACTTCGTCTACAGGCCTACTGTTCACAGGCTTTGCTCAGCGCTAGCTAGCTCTCGGCCTGAGCCTTTTCAACTTTCAGATAAATTATTCAGACAGATAGCCTATAAATACCGTTCCATTTTATTGAAATATCTTGGCAAGACACCCACAGTATGCTAGCAAACGCGGCCTTGCTGACTTCCATGTCCATCCATTTAAATGTCTCAAAACAAAAGACCTTACAGGAAACATTTGATGATCACATCTTTCATCAAGATCACAAATATTCGCTTACTCATATATTTCCCTTTAAAAGTTTGGGGTCAGTAAGTTTAATACATTTATTCAGCAAGGATGCATTACATTTATAATGCTACGGAAGATTTATATTTCAAATAAATGCTGTTGTTATTTTAACTTTCTATTCATCAAAGAATGCTGACAAAATATGAATCACAAAAATATTAAACAACACAAAGTTTCAATGTTTTCAGTAAATGATGATAATAAGAAATGTTTCTTAAGCACCAAATCAGCATATTGTTATAATTTCTGAAGGAATGTATGACACTGAAAACTGAAGTAGTAGCTTCTGAAAATTCAGCTTTGCCATCACAGGAATAAATTATATTTTAAAATACATTAAAATGTAAAACAGTTATTTTTAATTGGAATACTATTTAACAACATTATTGTTTTGCTGTATTTTTGAGCAAATAAATGCAGCCTTGGTGAGAATTAAATTAAATTTTACCAACTACAAACTTTTGAATGGTAATACATGTGGAAATTATTAAAAGAATCTGTTAAAGTAACAGTTTGCCCTCCAAAAAATGTAAATTGTTCATAAACTGCTTCTATGTTACCTTTATGGTGATTTCACAGGGTTGTAGAGTTTGACGGACACTGGTCATTGTCTGCTTTTAAATGAAGAAAGAGCACCCTTAACAATCTGCAAAACAAAGAAAATAATGAGTTTGAAATAACACGGGTGAGTAAATAATGACAAAACATTCATTTTTGCATAAATCACGCTACTAAAAAAAAGGACTGGCACAAGCCTCTCACCTAGACCACTCCAAGAACAATACAACATAGGCAGTTAACAATAACATTACGTCACGTACATGTAAAAGCAAAATAGTGGGTGTCTCGTAACTACAACTGACATGGGAGTAAACTTCACTTTGTATGCTAGGAGAAAAAAAAACTTTTACACTCCTTCATGTCCTTAAAACAGTGCCGCCACCTACAGACTTGCCACAATTAGAGCAAATTCAGAGGACTGCCAAAAACACTGATTGCCATCTATGTGCATATAGCTGACATACACTCAAATGCATTGCTGTTATAATCACCAATATCACATGAAAATGCAAAAAATCTAACTACAGAAAAGTGACAGTTTTTGGCCTTCTTATGTCCTCAAGCAGCATGAGGTGTTAATTAACATGTGGTAACAGCTGCCATGCTCCTAACGATCTCTTGAGTGCAACATCTTTCCAGCTAAGCCTCAAAGTCTTTTAAATCGCCTTAACATGATGGAGTCTGTCTAGAAAATAAATATAAATGTAAATGTAAGCTCCAATGAGGATAGCCACACTGGCTTTTATGGCTCATGAAACTGTCTGTGCTGAGGGTGGGCGAGGAGTGACAGGTATCTTTAATGCAGTCGCTAGACAGAGGACTGTCAGATATGATGATGAGGATGAAAATGAATGAAATTGAGCTATAAGTGTCACAAATTGGCATGCCACTGCCAAGTGTCACAAGCAATCACTTCACCTCACACTATGCTTCAACGAATGACTCAATCAGTGAGTTAATGTAGCAAGATTGTGGCTGCTGTCTCAATTTTTCACATACATTGTTCTTCGATCATGGTGAGGATTTCTAACTTCTAATGTTTTATACTGAGCTAATGAGTAGTTCTATCTATCTATCTATCTATCTATCTATCTATCTATCTATCTATCTATCCCCTAGCCTGACCTCTACTCAAGAGAACTAACCCTCATACCTTTTTGCATTTCTACATTTTCTTTAATACATGTCTTCATATTAAGCTGATTGGCCTGTGGGTACCGTTACCCAAAAAAAAAGGTCAATTCAGGTCTTACTATTTTTGTAGGGACATTTAGTCCCTCCCTTCTACGTAGGCAAAACCTGACTCCAAAACCACAAGGAATAAGACAAAAACAGACATCAAACTTACGGATTGTGACCACTAGATGGCAGAGTAATACCATTGAAAAACCTGCCACATCGTCTGTAAAGGTCCTTTGAAAGATTGTTCTCCCTCAGCCGCTTAATTGGGATAAAAGTTAAAAGAAGACAATTTTGAAATGAAATATCAAATGATAAACAACAGTAGCGAAACACAAACATCTACGTTAACACCAACACACACTTTTTCTAGCCTTCACTAGATTAGGAGTTACACGAGCTATAAAATGCATATATGCTAATCCTAATATAGCCTAAAATACAGTTAAAACGAGTACTGATTAAAAAAAAATACAAGCAGTTTTATCCACAAATTGCAATAACTAGTTTTACCTTGTTCGTTTTACGTTGCTGCATACGATAAAACTGGACGTGAACTAGCGACGTAAGTAAAGGGAGTGTCCTAAACGGTTTAAAATCATCAGCAGTCCTTTGAGGGTACAATAAAATCTTAATTTTTGATATCGTTAAATGTTACTACGGTTACAAGCATTATGCGTTAGAGAAGGGGACTGACTTGGTTATTGTGTAAAGGATAATCAACGGCTAACGTTAGCTGTGCATTAAACGATTTGAATGCAAGACGTGGAGGCGAAGAACCTTGGTTGCCTCCGCGAAGTGCATTCAAATCGTTTATGCCATGGAGTCAAACCGTTTATGCCATGGTCATTTGCCAGCATTCACATATTAAAGATGTTAATAATATCTGCGCTGCAATATTTGACCGGAACGATAAAAATGACGGTTATTTTCTTCTGTATTACTATTCATCTGAAACTATGTTACTATGGTTACCAATGTTTATAAGAAGCGTAATAATACAGAACGTGATTAAACTGACCTGGAACTACCTGCGCCGTTAAACGAATTTAATCAACACCTGTCAGCCAATCAGAATCGAGTATTCAGACAGACCATGGCATAATCGATAATAAAGACGGTTAAGGCCTACATGCTTTTGTCAGTTTTGATCTGACATGCTTTGATCTGGCCATCAAGACTTTTTGGCCCTTACACTCCTCCCGTCTATGACTGTTTACTGTAGCTCTTCCCAAAACAGGTCATTGGATTAATCGCTATCGAGTTTTGGGATTGGCTAACACTCGCGGAGCCTTGGCCTTTCACATCACAACAAATGTTAGGCTATGATACAGTACCAGTCAAAAGTTTTTGAACAGTAAGATTTTTATTGCTTTTTTAAAGAATTCTTTTCTGCTCACCAAGCCTGCATTTATTTGATCCAAAATACAGCAAAAGCAGTAATATTGTGAAATATCTGTATTATTTAATATAACTGCTTTCTATTTGAATATATTTTTAAATGTAGGCCTATTCCTGTGATTTCAAAGCTGAATTTTTAGCATCATTACTCCAGTCACATGATCCTTCAGAAATCATTCTAATATTCTGATTTGCTGCTCAAAAAAGTAGAATTTTTTCAGGTTTCTATGAAAGTTTAAGAACAGCATATATCTGAAATAGAAATCTTTTGTAACATTGTCTTTATCATCACTTTTTACCAATTTAATGCATTCTCGCTGAATAAAAGTATTAATTTCTGTAATATAATTTTTCAGTGAAAATCATAAATAAATAAAAAATATTTCACAGCTTTTGGAAATTTCCCTGTACCGCATTATCCTGTAATGTGGTACCACAGTATCCCTGTAACCAGCATTTTGCATGTGGTATTCTTTGGTGGAAATATTGTAATTAACCACAAATAAATTGAGATAAATGGCAGGAGTGTACATACTCCTGCCATTTATTTCAATTTATTTGTAATAATTCAGCAAAGTAATTTAATTAATTCACTAATTCTCCTTGACAACAGCACACATGAGTGTAACAAACTGCAGGTCAGGACTTTCATCTATTTGTATATTGATTTATGTTAATTTTAATGTTTATTAAAAAAGAATCTGTGAAAATGTGTTTGTTTAATAGCTTGAAAAGGTGCCGGTATAAATAAGTAGCCTAATCAATACTGCAAGATATTTACATGACAAACATTCTGATTAGTATGCCACATGCCAGCTGTCCAAAAGATAACACTGGCTTAATCGGGTTATGGCAATCTGGTAAGCATGTTGAAATATGACTAAATTTTGTTTATAATGGGAATATCTCAAACTATTGCCCTTACTCTCTCACCTTTAATGTTACCACAAACACACACACATAAACACAGGTTAGGTTTCCTTGTTTTATGGGGACATTCTCATGAAAATGCGTATAAATAGTACGCCAAATAAAAACAAAAACTCATAGTATTGATACACAAATATGCTTTGGCGTACATATGATACGAGCATGTTTGGCGTGCATATAATACGCAGTTTTTGCGTGCATATGATCCGAAATTTGTTGCCGTGCATATGATACGCAGTTTTCGCGTACACTGTAAAAAGTGATGTTAGCTTAACTTGAAAAATTGAGGAAACCTGTTGCCTTAAAATTTTTAAGTAAATGATAATTAAAAAAATAAGTTAAGTGAATTGTCAAGTTCACTTAACTTTCTTTTTTTTTTTTATTATTATTATACAACAATTCTTTATGACTTATAAGCTGTTTTCATGTTTTCCTTTTGTCCCCACAAGGTCAAAATTGACTGGTATTACTATAATTGTGGGGACATTTGATCCCCATAACCAGTGGCGGACTGGCCATCTGGAGCACCGGGAGTTTTCTTGGTGGGCTGCTGTACAATGTGGGCTGGCCCTTTGCGTAAATATATAATTAAAAAATGAATTGTAAATCCTTGTATATCTTCCATCAGCCCTGACGAATGGTCCACGCAGCCCATTTGAGTCAAATAATCTAATTAATTTAGCGTGCTCCATCTTAAAAGCGCTCCTCAGTGTCAAAATGTTTGAAATATCCAATCAAAATGTAGAAGGCGGGATTTACTGTTTACAAATGCTGAGCTGCGTGCGACTTGAATGCGAGCTGAGGTAAGATGTAGCAGCTAACATGACGAGACAATTCAGCAATATTTGCCAACCGTTTATGATATTAAAAATTTTTTATAAATAAAATAAAAGTTAAATGACAGACATTAATTTTCAGGAATGCAAGCTACTACTGGCCTTTTCAAATTTCTCAGATTTTAATGCCATTACGTTATTCGTCACAATGTAGCCTACATAAAATAGCAGTTTTAAGCAGACATGAGATAAGAGTTAATGTATATCTCTATATAGGCTTAATGTATATTTCTTTATAGTCTAAGAAATTTTTTAAATCTATAAATCATTCTCAGTCTTACTCTAGAACATTGTAAATCTGAAGACTTTTGCTTTCGAGTGCTGCACATAGGAAACTGATTTATATTTATATAAGTGATATATAAAAATATAATTTTCTTTACATTATTTTATATATTTGCATTATTTTATAAACACACTGGTGGTCAAAAGTTTAAAATAAATAAGGCTATTATTTATTTATTTGAAAGAAGATTTAATGTATTGATCAAAAATACAGTAAAAAACTGAATCAGAAAGAGCTTTTACTGCCAAGTATGCTTGCGCATACAAGGAATTTGTTTTAGTGTCATAAGCTTCCAGTTCACAGAGACAACAACGACACACAGACAATAAAAATAAGATGAGCAGATGAGCAAAAAGAAAAATAATTTGAAACATAAATGATTGTATATACAGTTGTGCTGTATAGATGATAGAGTGGGATAGAATAGAAGGAGATGCAGGGATGTACTAGGATGGAGGTGGTAGCAAATAAATATAAGGTTATTGCACATTGTTATTGTGGGGGGTGGGGGGGTATTTTAACCGTTCATAAGTTGGATTGCCTGGGGGAAGAAACTGTTCTTGTGCCTGGCTGTCCTGGTAATTGGGGCTCTGTAGCGCCGGTCAGATGGCAAAAGTTCAAAAAGGGATGACTTGGATGTGAGGGATCCAGAGTGATTTTCTGAGCCCTTTTCCTCACTCTGGATGTATACAGTTCTTGAAGGGTGGGCAGGGGGGCACCGATAATCCGTTCAGCAGTCCGAACCGTTCTCTGTAGTCTTCTGATCCCTGATTTTTTTAGCTGAGCCAAACCAGATAGTTATTGAAGTGCACAGGACAGACTCAATGACGGCTGAGTAGAACTGTTTCAGCAACTCCTGTGGCAGGTTAAACTTCCTCAGTTGGCGAAGGAAGTACAACCTTTGTTGGACTTTTTTTACAATGGAGTTGATGTGAGTGTCCCAACTCAGGTCCTGGGAGATGATGGATCCCAGGAACTTGAATGTCTCCACTGCAGTCACAGTGCTGTCTATGATGGTGAGTGGGGAGAGTGCAGGGGGGTTTCTCCTGAAGTCCACGATCATCTCCACTGTATTGAGCGTGTTGAGCTCCAGGTTGTTAAGATTGCACCAGACAGCCAGCTCTTTAACCTCCTGTCTGTAAGCAGACTCGTCACCGTCCTGGATGAGGCCGATGAGTGTGGTGTCATCTGCAAACTTCAGGAGCTTGACAGAGGGGTCTTTAGAGGTGCAGTCGTTGGTGTACAGGGAGAAGAGCAGCGGGGAAAGAACACATCCCTGAGGGGCACCAGTCTTGGTGGAGAGGCTGTTTGACATGAATTTCCCCAGTCTCACGAGTTGCTGCCTATCTGTCAGAAAGCTGGTGATCCACTGACAGATAGAGCTTGGGACAGAGAGCTGGGTTAGTTTGATCTGGAGGAGTGTAGGGATGATGGTGTTGAAGGCCGAACTAAAGTCCACAAACAGGATCCTCACATAAGTCTCTAATTTGTCCAGGTGTTGCAGGATGTAATGCAGTCCCACGTTGACTGCATCATCCACGGACCTGTTTGCTCGGTAAGCAAACTGCAGGGGGTACAGTAAGGGTCCAGTGATGTCCTCCAGATAAGCCAGAACCAGTTTTTCAAATGACTTCATGACTACAGACGTTAGAGCCACAGGTCTGTAGTCATTAAGTCCTCTTATCTTGGGTCCTCTTATTCTTTGGAACAGGGATGATGGTGGAGCGTTTGAAGCAGGAAGGGACTTCACACAACTCCAGAAATCTAATTAAGATCTGTGTGAAGATGGGGGCCAGCTGGTCAGCACAGGTTTTTAAGCAGGCTGGTGTCACACCGTCTGGGCCTGGTGCCTTCCTTCTCTTGTTATTCCTGAAAACCTGGCGCACATCTTCTTCACTGATCTACAGTACAGGAGTGGGGGAGAGGGGGGTTGCTGGAGGTGTTAATAGTTGTGTAGAGAGATGGTCAGGACGGGTGTGGAGTGTTTCAAATCTACAATAAAACTCATTCAGGTCTTCAGCAAGTTGTTGATTCACCTCAGGCTTTCAAGCCTTTCCACACTGAAGCGGCGTCATTGGAAGTGAACTGATCTTCCAGATTTTTAGCGTAGGTCCTTTTAGCCACTCTAATCTCCTTATTCAGTGTGTTCCTGGCACAATAATATTATTATATAAACAATAATATTATGAAATATTACACTTAAAATAGTGGTTTTCTATTTAGGATATTTTAAAATGTAATTTATTTCTGCGATCAAAGCTGAATTTTCAGCATCATTACTCCATCATTACTGTCTTCAGTGTCCCTTCGGAAATCATTTTAATGCTGCTTAATTTGTTATCAGTTATTGTTACTTCCTAATAAGTGTAAATATCTTTACTGTGTCACAGGACGTGGTTTTAGTTAAGACAATTTCCAAAACAAAGGCCAGGAGAATGAAGTCGCATCAACACACGTATTCCTTTTAATAAACATCAAACCTAGACAAAGAACATATAGAAACTGAAGGCTTATAAAAGACAGGGGAACCAAGGAGCAAACGAGATGATTAATTAAACACATGTGATAAGACTGAACAATAATTAGACAATTAGCTAATTAGCTGACAGTCTGGATGGCAGGCTTGACTTCGCCGCGGACGGTGGCGGGCTTGACTGGGGAACGGCTGACAGACTAGACACGGGCTGGTTCTGGCTCGGGCCCGGACACTCCCCAGACACCGGAAGACACCTTCCCTCCAACTTAGTCCAGTGGTGTCTGGGAGGTCCACAGGGCGATGGTAATTGGCCCTGAGCCAGAACAGCGAATTGATGGTGGCGTCATCCAAATCTGTCACCGCGGCGATCCCACAGAATTCCCCGGCGTACACGAAGAACCGAACGGCGATATCCATGCCGCGGAAAGAAAACTTTTTTTTTTTTTTTTACATTTTAGGTCTCGGTTTCTGTCACGGGACGTGGTTGTAGTTAAGGCAATTTCCAAAACGAAGGCCAGGAGAACGAAGTCGCATCAACACATGTATTCCTTTTAATAAACATCAAACCGAGACAAAGAACAAACAGAATCTGAAGGCTTATAAAAGACAGGGGAACCAAGGAGCAAACGAGATGATTAATTAAACACAGGTGATAAGCCTGAATGATAATTAGACAATGAACTAATGAGCAGGAACAGAACCAAATAAGGAAAAACAGGAACTCAACAGGAACATATATGTGACATACTGTCACTTAAATCAATTTAATGCAACCTTGTTGAGGAATTATAAATAAATCTTGATTAATAAATCAAATTAATAAAAATGTAAAAAAATAATTATTATTAATAAAATATTAATTTATATATTTTTAATCTTACCCAATACTGAATGGTGTCACATTTTCCACAAAAAAATATGAAGCAGCACAACAGTTTTCAACATTGATAATAATCAGAAATGTTTCTTGAGCAGCAAATCAGCATATTAGAATGATCTCTGAAGCATCATGTGATACTGAAGACTGGAGTAATTATGCTGAAAATTCAGCTTTGATCACAGCAATAAATTATATTTTACTATATATTCGCATTGAAGACACCTATTTTAAATTGTAACATTATATATTTCACAGTACTGTTTACTGTATTTTTCATCATCAAAATAATTAGTATACTCCTTTCCACAATTGGAGCTCTATTCCTTAAAATGATAGATGTCAAGCTCCTGCAAAAGGACAAATAGGCCTACTGTATATGACCAATAGAAAGGCACTATGAAAACAGTCCGCATTCTGCACTATTCAAGTCTTCTAGACCAGTGATTCCAAACCCTGGTCCTGGAAGCACCCCAACACTGTACATTTTACATAGTAGTATCTACTAATGAGCTGATGACCCGAATCAGGTGTGTTTGATTAAGGAGACATGCAAAACGTGCAGTGTTGGGGTGCCTCCAGGACCAGGGTTGGCACTGTTCTAGACGATACCAGAGCATTGTGTCATATGGACTGATAATATAGATAATATTTAACTTTAGTGATATTAAACTGTTCCTCGTAAAAAAATCTTTAAAAAGTATTTACTATTTGCCATTTACACCAGGAAAGACAAATTGTAATGTAAAGAAGAATGCCAGTCATTTATGGTGTGGTGCGGTGTGTTGCGGACCGGGTTTGGTGGGCCACTCTGTGCCAAAAAGTCCACTTTTTGGCTCCAGTCCACCCCTGCCCATAACATAGGGAATACTTAGGACCACACACACACACACACACACATTTCCAGAACATTACAGCAGTAGCACCTACATACTCACAAAGTGTGCTCACGCATCTTCAGTTATTGTGCGTGGTTACCAAGCTGTGCTGCTTTCACATTCATGAAAATCCCGGCCATTAATTCCCTGGGATGGAGGCGAGGCTGGACCACTGATGAAATATATGCCAGAAGCCCTGCCAATTTCTGTCTGAAAGCCAACAGACATCTCATTCACTTAATGCTGTTTTGGGGAGGGGAATGGGGATGATTTTTTTTCTACACCGTGGACTTATGCATCATGATCAGCAGTGGGAGAGAAAGTGAGAAAGAAAAGACTCTGCCTGAGGTGGGTCATTTCTCTGTCTGCCTTCCATCAGCTCTTTTATGGAATAATGGCATTCTCCTGGATATTGAAATAGATGGTGAGAGAAAAAAACAATAAGTGAAGTGAAAAATTGGAAAAATTCAAGCAACTCCAGAGTGCAAACACAATTCTAACCCGAAGTATCACCAGTCAAAGTAGAACTAATTGACTTTCACAATCCAAGCCAGGAATTTTTTTCTAAAAAAGACAATTTTCTTTTTTACATCCGGTATTAAGGAAGAGTGATGCTATACTGATTTGCACAACTTTGATCAGCATAGTAAATGAAAATCTAAGCTTGCTCTCACATCAAATCAAATGAAATATTGTTCCAAAACATTAGTATTCATATTTGATCCTTTTTCAACCATCTGGTTTGAACCCATGGTAGTGAACCTTTTACTCTGTAGAGTTACTTCTACAGTAGGCATGCCAGCTGGCAGCTTGGCATAACGCATTGCTCTCGTAGGTTCTGATATTTCAGACAGCCATCTTCCATGCCAACAGTTCCTGCAAATCCTCACGCAAACTATTGAGAGGCCCGGCGGACCTCAACAGAGCTCTAAATAAGCATGCCATTCTGTATATCATTTCAAACCGACCCCGTAAAGGCCCCTCTCAGCTCTGAGTGCAATAGCGCTGTGGCTCAAAACTGCTTAAATATCATTTCAGAGCATAACATGAACGATAATTAATGTAATATTCACTCACTGCATGTGATCTCTTGCAATGCAAAAAATTATATTGTAAACTTTTTATAATCTGAGGGATGAGCTGAAATGATCATCTGTGGTAATCAACATTCAGTCAAGTACAAGACAAATATAGCCGACATCTTCAAATAAGTGTTTAATTTGTTATTTGAAGAGGATAAAAGTGGGTTCCAAACTATCAAGAGTGACTCTCCAACCCGTAAGAATAAAGAACCAAATATAAAACTGTGATATAAAAGAAATGTGATTCAGAGAGCTGAAATACAAAGTAGAGCAATAACTCTCCACCAATATTGTAAGCATAACTGTCTCCTAAAGCTTCCCTCCCTTGGACAGCAGATGATTGGTATGCCTGTGAAATCCTAAAGGCTCCCAAGAGAGGTGGCGCCTGGAGATGATAAGATCCATTCCCATCAAAGGTCAGAGCTGGTCGAAGAATAATGTGGTCAGCATAGGGCGAAATCACATCACATTCCTCATTAACATATTCCTGAGAGCTTGCAGATATTGTCAGTGAGAAAAAGTTAAACCGCATTGTCAAAGAAAATCGATAAAAAATTACAAAAGAGACAAAAGGGAAATAGGTGAACGCCACCTGAAAATTTGCAACGGGTGCTTAAAAATTACAATGGTTGTTTTGTGGATTTTAGGCAGTGTCGGTTAGTTCTAATGCCATCAGTATGCTAGTGTACTAATCTGAATCCTTTTTATAACTTAAATACTGTAAACCTTAAGTAATGCAATGAAATTTACAAGCAGGTCTACCAAATGTAAGAAAATGATGAGGAACATAAAAATATACCTCTCTTCCAAAAAGAGGTTTTCACAGTGATGCTATAGAAGAACCATTTTTTCTTAATGTGAACAACATTTTAATAATCTAAAGAACCTTTTTCCTCTATAAAGAACATTTTGTGCAATGGAAAGTTTTAAACTTAACTTTTAAGTTAACAGTCAGCACAAGCATAGCTAAGTAGCTGATACTCTTCTGTGATGCTGCATGTAAACCTATATTATGAATTAGCTTTTCTTATCTTCTTCTTCATCATATAACAAGGCTTAAAAAAGATAACATTTTCTTCTTGGCTTGTTGAAAATGTTTGAAGATGACAGAATCAGTCCTCAAAGCCCAGGCCACCCTCACAGGAGCAAACCGCTTCACAAACAACCCCCATCTCCCTGAGGAAGGAGTGAATGAGTTTATGTTGCCTTACCTCGTCCTTTCTCTCTTTGTCTCCACCTCCTTTACTAACTCATGAGACTTTCTTGGCTGAGGTTCGGAGAAGTTTGGATATGACTCACATGGAAACTCATGCAGAGTGGGCTGCCAGGCTGCTCTGCCTCTTCCTATAGTCTGTGATATAGTGAGAATAATGGTCGATTAATGCCGGTTCAGCCCTGATTCAGCCACTGCACTGCCTTATCCAGCAGAGCACAATGTTAATGATGCAGAGAAAAACTGTTCATAGTTGAGGAGTAAATCCTGCTTCACAAGAACAAAAAGGTTTTTGGCTCATTAGGAAATGGTGCTATGTGTATCCCTGTGACTTTTTTTTTTTTAATTGAAATTAACAATAAATAAATAAATAAAACAGAACACAGAAACTGAACATAGTGGCACAGATTTAAATTTGATAGATTTAAAAATTTAATATGTAATTCAAAAAAATAATATATTGCATAACGCATAATTTAATGCATTGACTATATTGATGATTGACGCAAGTCTATCAAGTTTCTTTCACATTATTAATGGATTTTAAAAATAAAAATATAAGAAAACTTGGTTACAGTAACAAATATGAAAACTGCATATATTCCTCTGGGTCATTTATTCATATGACAATAGTGACATGAAATGCACATCTAAAATTGTCTAATTCAGCTTCATCCACTGGTAAATTGTTATAAATTTTCATTGGCTCTGTATTCTCTGATTGTTGAATTCAAATTTGCACAATTAATGAAGAGAGAAACTGTAATATGTAGTGTGTGCGCGCGTTTTTGTGACAAATGAGGACATACATTTGTATAATGACATAGGTATGACATATGTATTACAAGGAGAAGGTGACTTATGAGGACATTGCCCCATGTCCCCATTTTTCAAAATGCTTATAAATCATACAGAGTGAGTTTTTTTTTGAGAAAGTAACAATGCAGAAAGTTTCCTGTAAGGGGTAGGTTTAGGTGTAGGGCAATAGCACATATAGTTTGTACAGTATAAAAACCATTACGCCTATGGGATGTCCCCACTTTTCACAAAAACAAACGTGTGTGTGTGTGTGTGTTTGCTTTGGACTTATACACACACTCGCTGCCCAGCCATGACATTAGAGCCAGGCGGTTAAAATCTAAGTTATTAGTGTTCAGATAAATGGAGGTTGCATTTGGTGCAATTTATTCTCATTAATTATTTAGCGGCCAGGCCCTCACATTATGCAGTTCAGATACTTAATAGGAGCAGATCACCGAGTGGGTCAGGAATGATTACACATTGCACTGGCTGGCAACGAGAAAGCATTTGCTGAGTGGTAATTACTTGAAATGATAAAGCGCTTGCATTAAACGTGATAAAGAGAGGGTTCCAATGCAAAGTCACTCATTGCAAAATTAAAAGAATTAGCAACAATTCTGCCTGCCAGTCATGCAAGGAGTTCACATTGCTGAGGTCAAATCAGACCACAATACACTACGAACACATTCATACGCTAATTGCTGTTTCTGGGGTTGTTTTAGAACAACATTTTTCCTTTGATTTCTCTCTTTTTTTTTTTATCTCATATTGATATAAACCTCTCATTAATCTTTCAAATTCTGCACACATTGGCAAATTAGGCACAGGGAGAGTTTGGAATATTAAAATAGCGGCGTAATGACAGAAACCGAGGTAAAAATGCATAGGACACATCTCTAAATCTTCATTTACGCATTTCGTGACAGGCAGGAACCCTTTAATATGCACAACGCATCACTTCCTATGTAGATGTCAATCGAAATGCTTTAAAAATAGCTGTTCAGTTTGCAAGCCTCCAGAGGTTCTTCTCTAGAGTTGTAATAGCCAGGCAGAACGTCTTCTTTTGAAGCAGACACAAAGACGAGCCCACAGGAGCTGTAGCAAAGTGAGACAAATGAAGATATGACCAGCAGTCGGGTTATTACTCAAGACTGGCAGATATGTCTGTCTCACACGACACAAAGGCACCCGGGTTATCAATTATTAATAATGGGGTTTTAGTTCAGTATTCAGGCTGGTTCTTGAACATCTCCTAACTATGGCTTTTAATTCATGCTATGTTTCCTCTTTCTGTCAGAGAATTCCCTTGTTTGTCACTATCTTGTTCAAACATAATGACTTTGGTCATGCAAATTTTGTCTCTCCACGGGCCCTTTTTTCACTCGTGCACATTTTCTAGTCATCATTTTCCATCACAGCTCATTGAAGCACCCAGTTAGAGGCAAACAAAGATTGAGCAATGAAGTTCATAGAGAGCACACTTGACTGCTCAGCATGACAACAGTGGCTCAGATTATCTAAGCGCACAGTGTTGACTTCTCTGCTGTACTTGTAAATTAAACACATCCCATGTTTTAGGGGAAGAAGATTTGATGTTAAATTTGTTGTTTTTGGTTGTGGCCTGGAATTATCTGATGCTGCGTCTCAAAGGCCCCAAGAACACTTTCAGAATCACATGCTCTATTCATGTCGAAACCTAGTAGGTGGACCTAGATAGCATTTTTGGGCACCACGGGTTTGTGAACCTAGAGAGGCATCTTCCTAGACAGCATTTTTGTCTATGATCAAAATAGTCAAAATCTAGTGTGCTGCCTACTATACCAATACAGCATTTCTAACCTAATCAAAGCCTAGTTAGATCCAGCATTGTGGGGGCATCATAGGCAACTTTGAACCTAGTAAAAAATGAGCAGTCTATCTAGACAGTGGCATCAGACACATTCTACCTAGTGAATTCTAGTGAGATGCCAATACCAGTGTATAATGCTGGGAATCATATTCAAACCTAGTCAATACTACTGAGTCACCTACCTACACTGCATTTTTGGACATCCTAGACATGTTCAAACTAGTCAAAACCTAGTAGACTCTTAAAAAATAAAGGTTCCAAAAGAGGGTTTTCACAGTGATACCATAGATGGGTTCCCCAAAAAACTGTTCTTAAAAGAACATTTTAATAATCTAAAGAACATTTATTTCCAACATGAGGAAACTTTTGAGCAATGGAAAGTTTCCAAGTATGTTACAGTTTCTTGATGAAACCATTGATAACAAAAGAACCTTTATTTTTAAAAGTGTCAGTAGGTCTAGAGACAGTGTTTTTGCGCAGCATGTAGGTATGTGAACCCAGTAAAAACCTAGTGAGACACCTACCAAGACAGCATTTTTGGCTTTAGACACAATCAAAACTTGGTTACCTACCTATGCAGTAGACAGCATTTTTGACTAATAGGGAGCATTTTTGGGCATCAAAAACATTCATTCAAAGGCATTCAAACCTAGTTAAAACCTATAGACACTCCTATCCAGACAGCATTTTGGGCAACATATGCACATTCAAACCTAGTCAATAGTGAGTCACCTCTTTAGACGGCATTAGGCATGTACAATCTAGTTAAAACCTAAAACCTACATTCATTCCTAACTGGGTATCACAAGTACACTAAATCCTAGTTATTTTAAAATGTATGAAACACCCAGGCATACTGTAATATCTGTGTCAGATTGATAACAAACTTAAAGGGATGTTGGGGGATGGATGAAAAGAGATAGAGAAAAAGCTTCTTAGCGACAAAAACTGATGTAAACACTTAACCAAACAAACCACCGCAGCTGTCTAAATCTCCACTGCTTCTCCATCCTTTCAAACCTTCGAAAACACTATTGTCTTACATTCATCAAACCATGGAAGTCATGCCGGACTGAACAAAGAGAAGCTCAAATTCTAAGCAGGCAACAATTCCTTCCCGCAAAATGGAGATCAATGCTATATTGACTCGCACTCATCAGAGTAAATGATTTTTCTTATTGATTCTGCTGGAAGACTGACATGTGCAAGCCAGAGGACTTGTGCTGTTTTATGGTAAGATCTGCGAGTGCATTTCTGTGGATGTAAACAATCGAATATTCTTGGTCATAGGTTACCTATCCAAATACATATCACAGATGTCACTGGTTACAGAAAGACACAACAGTCACACTCTGTAACAGCATGAATCTACTTGTATGGTGATTTTGTAATAAGAGCCAGTTAGAGTAATCTAATAAACATTGAGTAATGTGAGATGCATGCATTCTGATTTCTTGCTTCATCATTAGAAATTTTAGGTCGATATTACTATATTCAGGCTGGGTTGCTGTGTGTGAATCTCATTTGCTGGGATGACTGCAAATTAAAAGTGCAAAAAAAAAAAAAAAAGGTCACAGATTAACGTAATTATTAGGAAGACAAAATTTACAAAATTATGATATTCTATTAGCATTTTCCCCCCAGAAATCAAATAGCATGCACACAACATACAAACTAAAGGTGAAATATCAAGCTCTTTTAAAAACAAAAATTATACAAAAAAATAATTATACATCATACATATTTGTTTTACTAAATTAAACAATATGAATAAATGGGTGTAATATATTAATATTTCAATTTATATTAATATATTTAATTCATCCTTTTATATTAATTAAAATAATTATTTAAAAATAATTGATAAATCATTTAAATAAAATAAAATAATTTAAAATATTTTTAATGAAACAATAAAAATGACAATAATACAATATTGTTATGTTAATACAATATATTGTTCATATTTAGACCAACTTGCATAGTTGGTGCCAGTTTCATTCACACATGCCCAAACACTCTTTTTTATTAACTCTTGTATTTTTTACCCATCCACAGGTTAAAAAAATAATTTTATTTTCCTGTTAAGCACATTTTCCATTTCTCTCTACTGAGTCTCTGTTAAACACATACTCTAACCTTTTGGAACAGTGGGATTGTTGGTTTCCTTCATATAAAACGCTCTTCCCTTATCTGCAGATGTTCTCCCCTTCCCAAACATATGGAATTCCTCACTCTGTGGTCTGGAGGGAGGGAATGCTGCGGAAGAGACCCATCTGGAGTGGGAACAAGCTGGGTAATGGTAGAGATGAGGCCCCCCTCTCCGCCTGGCTCTCTGGAGAAGCCTTGGGCTTGTCTGGAAACGCATCAATCGGGACAGACACAGCGGGCCGATCCAGAGCCTGTCACCGGATAGCCCAGGGAGAGGAGTTAAAACTACAATTGGTTCTGCCGTTTAATGAAAGAAGCTACAGGACACTGGAGACTGGACGAGTGCTGCAACAGACAGGCTTAGTGAATGCAGCTGAAGGATTATGGCAGATTTTGGGTGATGATGGAGACAAGTGGTTTTGAGACCGTGAATAATCACACGCAAAGTCAAACTTGACCACTTTTACATGCTTATTCAGGCTTATTATCGTATGGGAAGATCCAAAAACCAGCATAAAACCCCTTTCACGTGTCAGGGCTTCAACGCAGCCCTCAACACCAGTGTCACGCGCCATTTTGACATCCGTCTGCAAATAGCATTACCTAAAACGATGTTATGAGGTCGCTAGGTAAACCTAAAGTAGGTTGACAAGGTAAACAGTAAAAACATACAAAAAGTAATGTATTTTTAGCCTACTGTATGCAATTTGTCCCACGTCCCTCGAGTCGTGCTCTGTGCTGGATGACGACGGTGATTATGAAAAGAGGGAGACCGAACTCCTGTTGCTTTTAGCTGTGCATAAATGGACAATAAATGTAATTGTAACATTATTTTGTGACTTTCTACTATATACTCAAGCACATTTCAGCTCATTTGAACTGTCGGACCTCCACTCTCTTAAAGGGGCAGTACTGTATTTATAATCGCTCGCTCCGTCCGTTGACTCACAAAAAGAAGAAGAAGAAAAATGACAAAAGCACATAAATAAATAAAATGATAACTGAAAATATAAACAGAGACAATTCAAAATATGAATAAATACTATAATGCTAAATAAATAGTAAAATAACAATACCAACAAATAGTAAATAATAATCGATCAATGGCTGATGGGGGCGATTCGGAAAGCTTCTTTTTTTTTCTTCTTTTTTATACAGTTCTGTTCTGTGGCATGAGTAAAAAAGAAATCACTTCAATGTGTCTGCATACAAGTCTCTGTTCCGTTTTGTTTTATTTATGTGAAACCATAAACCAGTCATCAAAACACATCATGCAATTGTCTGGTAATCACTGGCTCTTTTACAAGTCAGCAAAATAGGGCCAATGTTGAAATGACTGAAGTGTTGACCAGCACAGTGCCAATGGAAGCGCCATAGCTTTGCGAAACCTCCGTATAGTTCAGTGCATCAGGTAACACTGACATGAGTCATTTAGCTAGAAGAAGAGAACAGAGTTGATTATCTCAGTAGGGCTAAAACACTTGGTCTCCTCTGAGTCTAGTGTCAGTGCTTTACATGAGGGGCGAGAGCTATACTCTGACATCTCCATCCCAGATGAGACAGCTCCCAGCAGGCCTCAGGGCACCAGGACTCACTATCAGAGCAGCACACATCACTCAGCGTGCTGAGGAAAAGCTTTTTATTCTGCATGCCAAATTATTTCCATCAAGAGGTCATCAGAGGACAATGCAGTAGTATGGGGATCTACATAGGCCCCAAAAGTATCTGCACACTTAAGCTGCACTCAACATGTATAAATCTCAATGCATTAGATAAAATATCAAACCAAATGGCATTTATTTTAAAGATAAGTATGCAATCAAAACATTTCACAGAACTTAAGTTTGTTAATAAAGACTAGCATGTCAAATAGGTAGATATATACCGTTAAAGATAAAGACAATGGACAGTTTGTCAGTTGGTTAAACGTTATTTCAAGTGTCTAAATGCATTTTAGGGTAACTGTATTCATCGGTTATTTTAGCTCTGGGTGTGCTTAAGTTGAATTATATGAAAAAGACCAAAAATCCACACACTGATAAATTGAACATTTTATTTGTGGGGAAAAAACAAGCAAAATGCACCAATAGACATATCTACTGGAAGCAAGGGAAATGATGAAGCATCTAAAAGCAAAGTCGTGCACATGCCAGAAGTCTGTTGAATGTTAGCATTGTATTAGCTATAGACAAGGAGCAATGATCAATTAAAAAATTAAGAAAGGCAATTAAAATGTACATTTACAAGTTAAATGAATGAGCTCCACACAAAATTTACCAATAACAGCAATTAGCAAGAAAACAAAACGGGAAAAAAAAAAAAAAAAGATTCCTTCTAACAAAATTAAAACTTATGCAAAAGGAAACTGTAAAAGCATTTTTTTACAAGACATTGACAAAATTAAGGGAGCCAGGACTATACAGGTACACTGTAATTTCACAAAGTTAACGCTATAGCATATGTAAACAAGCATTCTATATTTGGGTTTCTGACAAAGCTAAAAAAAAAAAAAAAGTAACCATCTTTACACAGTAAATTAAGGTTACTGGTCGTACACAAGAACAGAACTGCTTGCGCGTAAAAAGGAAAGACTCCATTGCCATTCATAGCCTATTACGTTGGCTTTTGCACCTTTTTGAGTTATACATAAGCACAGTTTAAACTCAGCAATTGTTTTTCTCCTCAAATTTAAATAAATTAAAGATACAATTCATTGTTCTTTTTTTCTTTACAATTTTACAAAATTCAGGTAACTGTTTCTGACAGCGGATAAGGCAAGTGAAAAAATGGCTATATTCATACATTTTACGAAATGTGTTAAGCTATACATCGCAAATTCGATGACTTCTGGGGTTAAAATGTAGTAAAATCTCAATAATCTGAATAATGCAGAATAATTAACACCCCACTGATTTGTGATTTGCAAACAACCCCTATTTCGGTTATTACTTTGCATACTTGTGAAAAAAAGAAGATTTTAAGAATAGTGTCCATCTTGAATTGCACTGGGTCAGAAAACAAAATCAATATCAATACAACTTAAATGCTTTGTATCCAACAATCAATACCGGTTTGGTTGGTTAACATCACAAATATAAATCACAAACAAGACACAAGGTTACCCTCGCAAAACAACCCAGTGAAGTCTTCATTCATACATGATGCTTTAATCAGTCTACTCCTGCTAATGAAGTCAAATTCAAAGGTTATTAACAAAAGCAGTAACCTATTCAAAGCATCAAAGTTGCCAGTGGATCAAAATGTCCATTTATCTCTTCATTTCAAAACATACAAAAGTATCTGCAGAGGGAAAAACAGCTTGATGGGAGTTCACTGTAATAATTCTATGCTATTCCAGAATGAACACGCAATACAGTGACAAAAGTCAGTGCTGTCTTTACAGATTGAATGTCTATGATTTTACAAGTATACAAATATTCTGCATATATCAAGAGGACAAGAATTACACATTTGAAATTGATTATATTAGACTTTATTAAAACGTTATATCACACATATGGTAATTACATTTTGAATTATTCATCTGCCTAGCATGTCATCAATATCAAATTCCTTTGGTCCTTCAATAAATAAAACTCATATCATATACACATACTTTGTACAGGTTTAATACAGTTCAAAGGGAAGATATGCTGACTTTGAGAATTGCGGGACCACCAGCTAGACATCTTGAGTTAATGGGGAGCGGGAATATTGTGTGAAATCATGCTTGTGTCAATTTTTCGTGACACTGAAGTAAACAAATTGATAAATGTTAGTGCCGAATGCTTGCGAGAGTTCCCATGCATTCAACGACAGTTCATGTTCAGCATAATGTATCTTATTTCTAGCGCTGGGACTGTTTTAGTAAATACTGCACTGCTCACCATCATCTAGGTTTCTGAAAATAATGGGAAAACATCACAAGTCTGTCTTCAGATTAAAACAAGGCTGAGTAAAACCCTAAGATTAAAATCCGTTTCTTTCAATCAAAAATAACTCGAAAATGCAAAAGTAGTTCTTCAACTTTAAAGGCCTACGCACCTTTGAGACATCAAACCCTTTTAGTGTTTTTACAATACATCATATTTAGACCATGAAGGACAACAAAAGCTGTCAAACAAAATGTTCTGAATCCAACTGCAAAACCAGACGTTAAGCCAAGTGAGCGTTAAGAAAGCTCAGTTCATCTCCGAATGATCAAATCCAAAGCTCACACATCATGCTCGCAATGTCTCCTTGCAGTTTGTGAATCCCAGCTGTCTTCTCCATAACGCAACGGGTGTAAAACATCATCCGTTTAGTATGTTGATGAAACCAGATCTCGGGACCCCCAGTGCACAAATGTTCAGATCAGTCTCGCAAATTGGGAAAAAAAAAAAATCCCAAAACAAAGCAACAGAAGAATGCAGCCTGACACCAGGACACAAATATTTCCATTGTTTTCAGGAGCAGAGGGATCTGTTTCTATAGTGTGAACGTCAGTCTGAGGACTGAAACCATTTCACAGTGTATCTAGCACCATTGTGAGAAGTTTCTCAGGAATCTCCGGAAAAATCGTTTCAACACTAAAGGGGAGCCGTCGGCTTGAGCTACTTTAGCTGAAAAAACTTTGACCAAAAGAAAAAAAAAAAAAATTCTCTAAAAGTAGAAAGACGCAACATAATAAATAAGAGCAGTAATGGTCCGGAATAGTTAATGTCGGTGGTTATTGTGCACAGCGGACATTTACATATATAATTTTTTTTAACAAAACAAAAACGTTGATTCAGCTGCACATCCACGTACAAATATAAAACAATACATACAAGAGTGGGATGTCTCCAGGAAGGGAAAGGAGGGGCAGTTTGCCCAACGGCCCAAATTCACAGTCCACCATGGTTGCACCATTCACACAAACGTGTATGTGTAGGTATGTTGAGTATGTGTGGGTAAGAGGACCGTATGTTCCTCTCTCAGTGGTAGAAATGAATATGAGTTGGCTCAGGGCAAGGTGAGGGGAAATGGAGGCAAAGTACATCCCCGCTGTCTCGACAGCGTCTGTGGTGCTCAGAATGACTCATCGTGCCCGACCGAGAGGTCTCCCTTTGGTGTCGAAGCACGGGATGAGCCCTTGTCCATGCTCTCGGAGCCGGAGCTCTGGTGCTGTTGTTCAGAGCCGGCGCTGGAGGTCACTGTGGAGGACGAGGTGGAGGAGGTGCGGGTCTTCTCCTTAAAGTCTGTTATGATCACTGTGACGTTCCCCACCGTGATAGCCAGCTGCTGGGCTGTGCTCCTGTCAATGTTCTTCAGCTTGGGCCTGTAGATTGGAGACGGAGAGAAATATTCAGGAGGGTAAGGCGACAAAGAACACAATTTAGAAAAAAATTTGGGTGTAAAGATAGTGAAGTAACATAGCTGTATATTCATGACTTTAATTTTTCAAATGAAGATACAATTCATGTTTCATATTTATTCTTTGCAACTTTATTATCAAATTTATTAAAGCAGGTAAGGCAGGTGAATGATGAAAAATGGATTCATTTATATATTAAAAATTATGTGGGCTATACACCGCCAAAGTTTGGGTTCAGTGAGATTTTTCAGCAAGGATGCATTAAAGTAATCAAAAGTGACAGTAAAGGCATTTATAATGATAGTGAAGATTATGAAGATTTATAATGAAGATTTTTTTTTCAAATAAATGCTATTGTTTTGGCCGTTCTATTCACGAAAGTATCCATGCAGGAAACATTCCATTTATCACGGTTTCCATAAAAATATTAAGCAGCACAACTGTTTACAATGATAATCACAATAAGAAAAATTATTAATTTCTTGAGCACCAAATCAGCATATTAGAATGATTTCTAATGAATAATAGACTTTTAAGTAACATGCTGAAATTTCAGTATTGCAAACAGGAATAAATTACATTTTAAAATACATTTTTAATATCATAAATATTTCAACATTTTTAATAGCAAAAATTACACATGTATTTTTGACCAAATAAATGCAGCCTTTGTGAATGGTATTGCATATTTTAAATAAAAGATTTTAATATAAAAGATAATTATTTTATAAGATTACATAAACCAGTAAAAAAAAAAATGGCTGGGAAACCCCCCACCACTAAAGATTCTCTCTGTGCCCATCCATTACAATGAGGTTTCAATGGTTAGACAATGCGGGGCAAATCCTACCTTTCACCTTTCACAGTATTTGCATGATTTTGATTTAAATGCAGAAAAGGACAGGGATATGGTCATTGCATGCAAACCATGTTTAGGGGACAAACACTTGTCCACAGTAAAAACAGTCCACCCACGCAGCCTTTAATGCAAAAGACAAAAGTAACTAACCTAAGTAACAACATAAAACTAAGTTACTTTATTAGTGCTAACACTTAGGAGTAACATTCCCTAAACACTGCTTAGTATTCAGAAATTTGAGATGAAAAGATGATTTTGAGAAAATAAGGCCAGGTTCGCATTTCTCAAACATCAGAAACCAAGCAAGCATGCAAAGACTAACAGAGATCAGCCAGATTAACACTCAAAAGCATACATTTCAAAAGTTAAACATCACCAAAACTGACATTTACACAAAAAACCCACTACTAAATCTTTCAAAAAACGGAGACATGTTTCCAGGGTTGTGTGCATGGCAAAAGCACAAAGCTAAATCTCATTGATTGGCATTAGCCTCAGTTGTTAGTATGCCTCCAAGACAATGTGACACAATGAGCTCTGCTGGCAGAAGCAGACAGAAACAGAATGGTGGGACGGCAGCCAACAGGGCGTGTGTGGGAGTAAACGGTGCTGCTCATTTGAGATCAGCCCACGACTCGCTCATTCAGAGAGAAAGAGACAGACACAGAGAGAGAGAGAGAGAGAGAGAGAGAGGCATTTGTGAATCAGAGCACTTTCTACAGTGACGTTCGTCACTGCTGTCTGCCAGCTTTGTTCACTGTCAGAGTGACTTACAACACATTTTTAAGCCAGACCTTCAACTGCAGTTATTATTGGTACTTTGGGTACCAGCATCTGATCAGCACCCTCAAAATTCTTTTTAAAACGATTTAAAAATCGATTGGTTTACCTCAGAATCGATTTATATTTAATTATTTTACTTTTCCTAAGAGGTGGTGGGGAGAAGTTAGCGATGTTTAATTCCAACAGAGGGCGAAACGTATCGGTGTGTTCGACTTGAAGCAGCACCATGCAGACGATCAGCTTATGACATGTTAATATGATTCATAGCATATCTCTTTTAAAGGTATAATCAACTATTTTCCATTGTGTAGTCTTTAATAAGCAAAGAAGAAAAGAAAAAAAAGAAAAAAAATCACAATAAATTGTAATATCGAATCGCAATAGTGACTGCTAAAATGTGTTTTTTTTTTTTTATTGTGACAGTCTGTATATTAAGTGTATCGTTCAAATTTTCCCATGGTTATTTAAAAAAAATAAAAATAAAAATCGCTACACACAGCAATATCAAATCGCAATACTTGTAGAACCGAAATTCTTTTAAAAAATAAAAAATAAAATAATTTGCAATACATATTGTATCGGCACACATCATATCCCATCCCTAATATTTTGTCAGCATTCTTTGATAAATAGAAAATTCAAAAGACTTGAAAAATAAATTCTTTGTAAAATTAGGCATGCCTTTACTGTCACTTATGATCAAATTAAGGGGTTCTTGTTGAATAAAAGTATTAATTTAAGAAAAAAAAAACAATATACTGATGACAAACCTTTGAACAGTTGTGTATCTTAAACTAAGTTGATATACTATTAGTAGACAGCAGGAATGTGTAAAATGTAATGGAATTTTGGTTGACTGGTGGGCAAGTCAGTATGTAGGTATTAAGTAGAAAAGGAAGGCAGGCAGAGTGAAAGAATAAGTAAAACAGAACAAAAAAAAAAAAAAGAAAATATTGCATTTACCATACCAGGCTTTTTAACAGTATTAGCCAAGAACAGCCTCAATTCAACTCGATGGGAATTTCACAAACATGATTTCATTTTATACATATTGTGTTCAGCAGCACACATTAAAAGAACTTTACAGTGGAGAGGTAGAGGATCACAAATTTGGCTATGGAGCTAACTTTGATCAGGGTTTCTCTCAACAGCAGATTTGTCATTACAAAATACAGTGAGCTGCTGTTGCTCCACTCCACTCATGCTTTGTTGCTATATGATCCTGTAATCACTTCAAAAAAAGATGAAATACAAAGATAAAGATGAGATACCTGGAGATGTGGGAGTTATTGGTCTTGGTTGTGGATTTGCCAGACTGAATGCTGTTTCGTTCACTGGGTGGGCTTTGATGGCTGTCTGACTTGGGTCTGTGAAGAGAAACTTTTTTGGTTACTCGTTCCATAAAGCAGAAAGTCAGAAGTTTCTCACATTCTTATTGGTGACTAACGTACTTGTTCTTTTTGCTGTTGGGTTTCTTGGTGATGGCTGGGGTGATTTCCTTCTCTCTGTCCTTCTTCTCTTTGTCAGGCTGCTCCTTCTCAATCTTGTCCTTGTCCTTGTCCTTGTCCTTGTCGGTGTGTTCGGTGTCATGTGGATTTGTGTCAGGACGCTCCCCCTCGGCTCGATCTTTCTCAGGCCTCTCAGGCTTTTCCTTCTTCTCTTTCTTTGGGGGAGGAGGAATGGCGTACTGCTGGGCCACCTGCTGTGCAACCAGCTGGGAGTTTATCCGGGGTTTCCTGTGGGGCCAAACAGAGTTGATAGTGAGTATCAGAGCGGCACTAACTCCGCTGAAAACTCTTCACTTAACTGCTGAGCCTGGAGGTCATAGACAAGTACAAGTTCAAAATATCTAAAGCCTGAAGTAAATGTAACATATCCTTTTCAATTAATGTTTTAGGTTTAACAAACCATTGCTTTTACAGTAAAATACAGCTTCAGCAGAAATCTATGGTGAAATGCACTCAACCAGGATATACAAGTTAAAACATCACTTCAAATTATGCATGTCAACAGAAGACTAGAGTGAACAAAAGTATTTTTAATTTTAAAACCATTAAACAGACAGCGACAGTTTTATTTGGAGCAAACTTAAATTAGGTTAGCAACATTTAACCAGAAACTCATTCATCTAGAAGAGATGAATAATCACTAAACAACTGGAAAAAGTTAGATGCAGTTATCTACAGCTCAAACAACATGTATTTTTGTTTTTGAAAAACCACCATCCAGTTCACTTAAGGTACCATTCATGTAGCAAAAACTATGTCAGACCAACTTACTTGGTTAAGAAAGTATGCATCATATAATGTAATAATAATAATGCACAGTACCAAAACACCATCGCACGTCCGCACGTAATCCACCTCAGCCAGTCTTTACACAAAAACATTTTAAAGCACAGATTCTGTGGATTGTGGTGAAGACATACCTAGCCAGATAAAGCCCTCCGCAAGCATTTCAGTGACTAAAACCCTTTCACTGGTCTCCTGAATGTGATGATGGCCCATCGCCAGCTGTGTGGGTCTGCTGAATGTGTAATCTCATTACTCTACTCCTTTAATAAATGGCTGTGAGGATCATAGGGTGGGACATTTGCAGCATGTCATTGTCATAGGGACTAATCAGATTAGCTAGAAGGTTTGGCCTCATTTGCTACAAACCGGATAGAAAGCGGTTTTCAATCTGGTAGTCCTCTGAAACAAACAGGCCCCATTAAAACACACACAGAGAGGGAAAAGTTTACTCAAAAAGGTCAAAAACATTTTTTTAAACACACGCATGTATGTATATGTATATGTATATGTATATATATATATATATAAAAACATATAAACTCTTTACAGTCAAGGGCTGTCCCAAAAAAAAAAAAAGAAAGCCTTAAAAAGAAAATACGACTCGATTACAAGTGTAATGAAGCACTATGATAGTTTTGCGTGAGAAAGAGACAACCATATCATATATTTATCTCAGGTATTTATTTACTCTCTGATTTCTTTATGCATTTAAAAGTTTGAAACGAGCTGTTTTCACAATCCACATTGTATTTTTTAAGTAAATAAAAATGTTTATAGCAGTGTTTTAGAAGAAAATACTATTTCGGGTTTTCTAATTCAAAATATCATGTTTAATTGAACGTGTTACTTGCCCTTTCTTTGTAATTATTTTACTAGCAATTTCAGAGTATAAACTGTTCATTTTTGTTTTTCAGTGTGAGAACCGTGATCACAAAAAAATGCAAACCTGAAACCAAGGCTGAGAAGAATCTGCACAATATTCACCTATTCTCACATGCATTATAAAAACACCAGGATTAATATTTACCAGGTACGAAGTGATTTCTAAAAATGAAAATGAATTTCTTTACTAGGGGTTGAATGGATCATAGTTGATCTGTACGGACCAGGACCCACGGTTCGGCACACATGTGATTTGCAGATTAATTGCATACAAATAATAAGCTATAACTCTAAAGTGTTATATTTTGCGTTTTGTCTTGCCAATTTACACATTACACATTTTTTTCTGTGCACACAGCCGTACACACAGGCACATTTCAGACAGGCATGTTTATGTATTTTCACGCATAAAATTATGCCAAAACACCCATCTCAGAAATCACTCTCAAACGCAGATGGTATTAAGTGAACGATAACAGCTTAGAAAGAAATCGGAAGTGTATCATTATATTGGATTTGTACATCAGGTCTTAAAGGGACAGCAGCAAATAAATACCTGCTGCTGTCTGTGTCTGAGACCTTATATTATTTGTAACTTTGTGTTTATCTATGCTTGTAATTTGTGTATTTTTTTTTTTTTTACACTGACTGTTCACTTGCCTTTAATCTTGTTTGAACTTTCTTAGTTAGGCTACTAGTTTTCATGCATTGTGCATTGTAATAAATGGAAAGCAGTTACACAAGAAAGTTAGTAGTTTTTTTACTAGCTGATCCGAAAAATGATTAAGACCCACAATATGAGCCAAAAAGTGAGTTTTGTGATCCATTGTAACCACTATTCTTTACTAATGCATAGTATCTATGTAGTTGAGGAAACCATTCTTGCGCTTCTATGCTCACACACACACATTCTGTAGCGGTGGAAAGACAGGCAGCGGCTGCGCGCTGGAGGCTCTCTCTCCTCTGCGCGGTGTTGAGTTAATTAAAAGCCGAGGGGCTGTGTCTGAGATCTGAGGCAGAGCGCCATGCAGCCTGAGCCAGCTCACGTTCCTCAAGCATAATGGCCAACATCTGGCAGCAGCTGGGGGTAACAGAGGATTTCAACTGATCATGGGGGAAGAGCCGAAGCCCACGAGTGTTTTTTGCTTTGTCTAAACATTTAGACTTGGGAGTCCTCTTCACCTCAATATTTTAGATCGGTCACAGTTGCGAATGTTTAGCTGTTTACATTGTGGTTAGATTTCCAAAACTTATGAATGAAAAATTAAGGCCAGATACACTACGTAAGTGCACAAACATGCTCAGCCAATGCATTGCGCTGTGCCGTTGTATGGACTTAACCAAATTTTAAGTCAAATTTCAGAAAGCAATGACATAGGAAAACAAGTCTAAACAGCCTGTCGCAACAAGCTGTCACTAGAATCATGTCATGCTGTGCCTATTTAGGAGTGTAAGTGGTCATAGAATATTAAATGAATAAGAATACAATATTGAAGTACTGACAGAAGACGCTCTAGTGATCTATAAGGCCCGTTGGTCCTGTTGATGTCATCCAACTCAAACACAATAGATAAAACAAACAGCTGTCTATCGGAGATTTTAAGAAAACCTGTGGCCCTTAGATAGCGATGGTATCTTCACTCCCTATGACTGATGGGAGACACAGCCGCCTTTCTCACAGAGACCAGCCAATGAGAAGCCAATCAATCCCTCATAATGGGGAATCATGTTCAAGAGGCCAGCACAACTCCAATCAATACAACCTCTGCGAGGAATCTAGATGAGATTCAGGGCCCGCTGGCAAAGGATACTGGAGAGCATCTTTTACAGCATGTGGGAATAGTGTGCATTGGGTCTGCGCTGGTCAAGGCAAGAAAAACAAAGATCAGGAACTAACACACTGCAGAATAACAGAAGAAAAGTAAACAATTGAAAAAATGAAAATATACAAAGTTAAATTAATGATATACAGGAAAAATTGCCAGTCCAGAGGATGAAAAAACATCATGCCATGAGAGGCAATAGAGGACTAAGCCACGAGAGGTCATGCATTAAAGTGATTTTTCCATGGTTTAGTGTCTAAAATACTCTTTACCATGATAGAAATGACTGTAATGTATAGCTTCTTATGGCTTATTGCCTTCATTAATGGTAAAAAGAGTGATATACAGTGGGTACGGAAAGTATTCAGACCCCCTTAAATTTTTCACTCTTTGTTATATTGCAGCCATTTGCTAAAATCATTTAAGTTCTTTTTTTTTCCTCATTAATGTACACACAGCACCCCATATTGACAGAAAAACACAGAATTGTTGACATTTTTGCAGATTTATTAAAAAAGAAAAACTGAAATATCACATGGTCCTAAGTATTCAGACCCTTTGCTGTGACACTCATATATTTAACTCAGGTGCTGTCCATTTCTTCTGATCATCCTTGAGATGGTTCTACACCTTCATTTGAGTCCAGCTGTGTTTGATTATACTGATTGGACTTGATTAGGAAAGCCACACACCTGTCTATATAAGACCTTACAGCTCACAGTGCATGTCAGAGCAAATGAGAATCATGAGGTCAAAGGAACTGCCTGAAGAGCTCAGAGACAGAATTGTGGCAAGGCACAGATCTGGCCAAGGTTACAAAAAATTCTGCTGCACTTAAGGTTCCTAAGAGCACAGTGGCCTCCATAATCCTTAAATGGAAGGCGTTTGGGACGACCAGAACCCTTCCTAGAGCTGGCCGTCCGGCCAAACTGAGCTATCGGGGAGAAGAGCCTTGGTGAGAGAGGTAAAGAAGAACCCAAAGATCACTGTGGCTGAGCTCCAGAGATGCAGTCGGAGATGGGAGAAAGTTGTAGAAAGTCAACCATCACTGCAGCCCTCCACCAGTCGGGGCTTTATGGCAGAGTGGCCCGGAAGCCTCTCCTCAGTGCAAGACACATGAAAGCCCGCATGGAGTTTGCTAAAAACACCTGAATAAGATTCTCTGGTCTGATGAGACCAAGATAGAACTTTGGCCTTAATTCTAAGCGGTATGTGTGGAGAAAACCAGGCACTGCTCATCACCTGTCAATACAGTCCCAACAGTGAAGCATGGTGGTGGCAGCATCATGCTGTGGGGGTGTTTTTCAGCTGCAGGGACAGGACGACTGGTTGCAATCGAGGGAAAGATGAATGCGGCCAAGTACAGGGATATCCTGGACGAAAACCTTCTCCAGAGTGCTCAGGACCTCAGACTGGGCCGAAGGTTTACCTTCCAACAAGACAATGACCCTAAGCACACAGCTAAAATAATGAACAACTCCGTGACTGTTCTTGAATGGCCCAGCCAGAGCCCTGACTTAAACCCAATTGAGCATCTCTGGAGAGACCTAAAAATGGCTGTCCACCAACGTTTACCATCCAACCTGACAGAACTGGAGAGGATCTGCAAGGAGGATTGGCAGATGATCCCCAAATCCAGGTGTGAAAAACTTGTTGCATCTTTCCCAAAAAGACTCATGGCTGTATTAGATCAAAAGGGTGCTTCTACTAAATACTGAGCAAAGGGTCTGAATGAAGGGTCTTTTTTAATACATCTGCAAAAATGTCAACAATTCTGTGTTTTTCTGTCAATATAGGGTGCTGTGTGTACATTAATGAGGGAAAAAAATGAACTTAAATGATTTTAGCAAATGGCTGCAATATAACAAAGAGTGAAAAATTTAAGGGGGTCTGAATACTTTCCGTACCCACTGTATAATAGTGTTGTCAAAAGTGCCGGCTGCGATACCATTCGGTACTGAAATTTTAAAAACATTCATTTCCCGCTAACATTTGAGCGCTGTTGAACAGATTTTTTAAAACGGACATTTTTAAAATTTCAGTACTAAATGGTATCGCGGTCGGTACTTTTCACAACACTAATATATAAATATTTAGTTAATATAATAAATGATATAAGTTTTATTTAGGGCTGCACGATATTGGAAAAAAAAACAACTCGCATTGCGATTTTTAGCGATATGAAAAAAAAAATATTCAATGATTGGGGTGATTTTGTAGGTGAGTAAATCAGCATAGGAAAAAGCAAATTACAAGCATAGATACATATAAAAACAAAGATACAAATTAAATAAACAGTGGTTTGTATTTTTAAGGCAAGTCTAACAGTATTCAGGTACAGAAATTGAATAATCAAATGTAAAATAACACTGCATAGTCTTCACTGTATAAATTAAATCTAATAAATCTGTCTCTAATAAATCAAGTGATTTTGATTAACATGACTAAGAAAGCAACAGGGACATTAAACTGCTGTTATTGTTATCCTCTCTCTCAATTGTTTACCTTCACCTAAGACATAAGCAACTGTTTTTTACAAGGATACTTGCAGAGACATGCATTTTGACAGTCTCGTGCATGTGTCATTTCAGGCACAAATAGTAGCGGAAGTGAATGGAATTCAGTGTATCTGTATCTGAATCTGCATGGCTCTCAACGTGTCTACAGTGAATGTGAGCGGCACGATGTGACGCGACAAAATACGATAGAACCCATTAGGGCTGTGTGATTAATCGAAATCGAACCGCAATCACGATTGAGATGTTGCGATTTTACTAATCGCAAAGCCTACGATGTGGACGCGATATTCTCTGTTCCAGATCAAACGCAAATGCATGACTGCCAGCCTTGAGTGACAAACAAAAAAAAATAAAAACAGAAAGTGCGAGAGTGGGATTATGGCATCTACAAGGTCAGATCAATAGTCAGGCAAAGTAATACTTAAGAAAATGTTATGTAATATGAGATAACTTCGGCTTCAAAATGACAGACACCGAACAAAAAAGGTTAATTTGCAAGAGCTGTGCCACAACGCAAAAGAGGTCCCTTATCGGTTCTGCTTTTAGTACTGGAGAATAAAATATACATTTTCTTATTTGTTTTTATTAGTACATGAACGTTATCTTACACCTTTTATCTCCCCAACAGATTCTAATTTGAAATAAGTTTATAATGCATGTTCGCTATTCCCAATTCAGAAGACCGCACACACATGCGCCTCTGAATGCTTCTCATACTCGCTCCTCTCTGCCCCACGCGGCGCATATCCCGCATCTCACGGACGAGCCATTTACACTTGCCGCACACACACAGCTTGTTTCGTGATGCTCATTTATATTCACGGTCTCACGCCCGGCTCTGCACCGCAAGTCTCTATACGAGCGCATCTGGCAGTATGGACGAGGCTTGACGCACGTGCGCAACCTGTGTCAACTCGTGCCTGGCTCTGCGTTTGAAACAAATGTAAATTCAGTCTAACTGCTTTGCTAATTTCACTTGGATGAAATGAAACATTCATCTTTCTGGTGAAATTAAGTAAATTCTGTAAAAGTAGTAATACCATTATAATCTTCCCTGCTGGAAAAACAATAGAACCCCTCCCAAAACACAATAGAAAATGTAATTGATTTAAGGGTTATAATGGGAATTGTATTGGTTTTAATATAGCTAGTGTCTACTGGCATTAGATGGATTCTATTGGTGGGATGTAATCTGGCAGATGGGAACCAATAGAACAACAGTAATTCCTATTGCAATAATGCCCAAAACACACTACAAAAACGAATTTTTAATGGTTTTAATGGAAACCATAAGAATTTCTGTGATGGTTTCTATTTTTTTTCAGCAGAGAACAATACCCATACTGTGCTGCACACTATTGACAATATTGAGCTGAAGCTTGACTTCACAAAATTTAAATAAAAAAACAAAAAATAAAATAAAATCGCAATTATATATTTTCCCCAAATCGCACAGCCCTAGAACCCATTATAATCAGTGATGCTGTGAGACTGTCTACACTGGATGCGGTGCGACACGACAAATCCCCGCCAGTAAACTGATGCTTCGTTCTATTTATAACGTACTGACACAAATGATTGGCAACGGTCGCTTTGTCGCGTCCAGTGTAGACAGACTCCGTTCACAAGGCGCACTTAAAAACGTGTGGAAAAAGCCAGCTACGCTGCTTTCTCCTCCTTTCCAATGCACTCGGGAGCTTGCGCTTTCGTGGCATCTGCCGTTGCTAAGAAACCATGACCTATTCTCTCCTCAACGATGCGTAAGTTTAAAAATGGACATCTCTGTACAGCTGTCATGTCTGGTGTAGACATGGTGTCTGTGTTTGAGCAAAGAAAACGATCAGTATAGTCCTACTAAACATTGCACATCCTGCGATGTGACTATCGCGGATGCGCACATCGCGATATCAATGCTGAAATGATATATCGTGCTGCCCTAGTTTTATTCTATTTATAATAGTTGTTGTTATTATCTGATAGATGTCACAGGCATCTGCCAGTATCTATGAATTATAATGAAAGTATTTTGGCAAAATTGTTACAGGTTTTAAGAATTTATTAGCTAGTTAACAACAACTGTATAGATCCTAATCAGGTTAGATACCATAATTAAATTTAATGCGGATGAAAATGAGTTTGTGACCTACAATCTTTACAATGGCATGTACTGTATAAAAAGTTCCAAATCGTGTAATTTTCACAACTCCCAATTTTTAAAAATGTTTTATGGAGTTTTTGTCTTTTGAAAGTTTTTTAGAAATACGTTTCGTCAGCATGTTGTTAAACAACAGTACAATCCACTGAACGCAGTGTACTTCTATCCTTCATGGTCTCATTTTCATTCCTGTCAAAAATAAATATGGCATTACCCTGACTAAGGTTTATGAGAACAATCAGTTCATCACACACCAGTACTGAAAGCCAAGGACAGTTGCATCGCTCAGTCCATCACCTGTAGTACTTTGAACACTGGGGAATTCGCTCTAATCCTGACCAGGGATTTGTCAAAAGTGCACGATCCTCCACTTAACAGGTACTTGGCTTAGTTCACCTCCTGAGGGGATCCAGAAATCCCTTCCAACTTGTGGTTAGCCCAGGAGTCTAGCGCCGGACAGGCCCATGATTGATTTGATTAACCTCCCCTCAGTGGATCTCCTGCCACGCGGGGAGATTTGTATCAGGGGCAGTTCAGCAAGACAGAAACAGGCCAAGCGTTTGAGCAATGAATCAGTGCCAGCTGTAACTCAGCCACGCAAGCTCACTGGCATGTCAGGACTGCTGTCAACACTCCCCGAGCACGACAAAAACCACACAATATATTATTTACTGATCGACACATGACCGCCTCATCACAACCTCGCCCTGTTGCCTGGGACTCGTGCATGAACACAGATGGCATCTCTCCAGTGGGAAAAGTGGAACGGCACACAGTTTGAGATGGACACGGACCAAACTCACATTCACATTAGCGAAGAGACGTCGCCAAGTCAAGGGAAACCTGAATGAAGCTGGATAAGAGATGTCATTGTGGTTGTTTTGGAAAACCATACTACTCTTACTATGGATTAGTCAGGGCATATGCCACATTTAATTTGGCTTGAATGAAAATGAGGCCGTAAGGGACAATGCACTCTTGTGTGCTTCGGTGTGTCCATCATTTAGAAAACACAGAAAACATGTGCTGGAAAAATTACACATTAAGACAAATATTCCAAACTACTGAATGGACTGCATCTCTCTTCCTCACAGGCTTATTTTCATTTGCATCAAATTAAATAATGCTTCTGCAGTATATAGTATGTTTACTGTGCATAGTACATTTCCTTTATGCATAGAACATCCGGTTGACCTACATTAGACAAAATCTGCAGTACAATATATAACACTGTATCCCACAATGCAATGAAATGCACTTGACTTGTACTTCCATTTACAGTTTGACCAATGAACTGGAAGAAACATAAATCATGATTTACTCTACAACATCTCATTTAATCTGGCTCTAAACCCAAGAATTTATGCAAAAATGGATTAAAAATGTGAAATATTCATATTTACTTCCAGAAGCTAAATGAATGCCACTTGATGAATTAAATATGCAATGTGTTCCAGTTTACCAACTTTTACTGTGCTGTAAACAGCAAGTATGACGCTAGTATTCCACTCCAAACATAGTAGTGCTCAACAAGCCCTTGTTGGACAGAAACCAACATGAGCAAAAGGAAAACCTCAGATTAAACCAATTGAAAATGCATGAATCATTAAAAATCAGAAACCCTTCACAAACTTCAAGATCCAACAGTCACATTGCTGCACAAGATCTGGGCCCAGCTGCAACAAAACCCTTAAGCTAAGAGAATTTGTTTTATTTAAAACTAAAGGTTATCACAAAGGGTTGTCTTAGCTTAAAGGGCTTTGTTGCAACCGGCTATTGCACTTTTTATGCTGTATATTGAAGAAAAAGTTACTTGGATGTAATCCTATTATTTTTCATTACGTTATAAAAAAAAATTAAAAATTCAAATGTACATCTAGAAAATGACCAGTATATTTGATGTAATATTGAGTGAAAACAAGCCTTGGTCTGAAAAGACCCCCACAGTGGCATGTGTCACTTTAAACTGATGCGCTATAATTAATAACACCGCACATGGAGGCTCTTTAATTCCTGGAGTGGTTGGCATTTCCGCGAGATTCCGGTCTAGGCTTCAGTTACACAAATGTTAGCGGTGCAGTAAATTACAGCAGTGTTAAATGAAACAGATTGCTTGTAGAGGCAAGACAGAATGAGAGAACGCTCCAGTGAAGAGAGGCTACAAAAAAAGCGCTCAATTAACACAGCTCTCCATTTCAAGTACAGCATAACCAGGCAATCATGGTCATTGACTCTTTGCGTTCTATGGGGGCACAAAGTGGCCTGGAGAGAGGACAATCAGGTCAATGGGATACATATCTGGTACTTATGCATGGTACTGGACTAAGGCTGTACCTTTATAGGCAGACTGCAATCTAAAAAGCAATCTGTTGTCAATTAAAGGACAAGGCTAGTTAAACTGAATCCAGACTCTCTACTGAGCCTACGGATTTAATTAAGCTCAGATGGAGGACTCTGAACGAGAAAAAAAAAAAAGCAATGCAAAGCACTCATATTTGTCCTGAAAATATGCTAAATTTTTTAGACATTTCCTGACAGCGTTCGTGAGATTCTCCACTAGATTTAACATCACTCGCCTCTTACATCACGACAAACACGACAGTTATGTGCAGTGACAGTTCGCGGAGCGCCTTGATCCTCTGGCGTAGCAGCATTAAGCGTTTGGCTGGTGGGGGATGATGAAGCTGCCATGTGTGCGCGTGTTGAACAAGCTCTGGGACCGGGCTCCCATAAGCCATCCTACTAAGCGATTAGTGGCTTTGTGCCTGCTGTACAGAACGGATAGCGAAGAGAGCACCTAGAGAACAGGCCCTGGGTTCTTGTGCCGTCGCTCTTGACTGGGTGGAGGACATTAAACATTCATCTCCACCTTCTGGAGGGACTCTGCCCTCTCTCTTCCCTGAGGAAATTTCTCTCTGGGGAGAAGATCTCAGCTGTGGTGAAAAATCTAACCATGATATCTAACTGCTATCTAACTTTCAAATGGATGTGAAATGCAATGTGAAAGCGCAGCAGATAGCAGATAGCTGATAGCGTAGAAAAATAAATGAAATAAAAACCATCAACTAGTAGCCTAAATGCAATCTGCTGGCTTTTTTTTTTTTTCCTTTCCTGCATTTTGCACTTTTTTTTTTTTTTAAGTAGCAGAAATCAGAAAATGATTATCACCCTCAGGAGGTCAAACTAAAGAATACATGAATTATTTAGTTTTCTATTCATTTTATACATTAACATTTCTTAATGTTTAAAAACACAAATGTCACAGACTGTTTAATAGACATTAAATGAACACCAAAATAAATTAAATTGGACAAAAAGATTCAAATTCATTTAAAAAATACAAGAAAAATGTTTGCAAGTAACAACACAAACAACGGGTTTGTTCCTTAAGTGTCCTTAAAATGTTCCTTAAAATGAAGAAATATGACTGGCATTTTGGATTTGGAAATCAGGCACAGACTCTGTGTGGGCCTGTCTATAACTAGCAAAAAGGAAGCAATAGAAATAATTTTCTCTAAACATCTCTTTCTCTTTTTGATCCATCCAAGAGAAGGCTTCCTGTGTTGTCTGACCTTTCACCAAAGGAAACCGCACTATTCCCCTCATCACTCAGACAGCAAACCAGGTGTAGTGTTTGTGTTTCACACATAAGGATCCATCTATCAGCAGAGGCTTGCCATGTTTCTTTTCATATGACGACCTGATAGAGTGATCCCTTTTCTATCCGATTCACTCAACCTTGTGTGCCACCTTTGCCTCGGACTGAATTACAGGTCACTTTTCGAATCGGTATGAACAAGCTAAAGGCTGTGCAATATGCACCCTATTCAACACAATTTATTGAATATTTATGTCTAGACTGGCCTGCTCTGCTAAACTAATAAGGCGAAATGCAACAATAAAGCACTTTTTGTTAAGCGCTCAAATAGAAAACCACATCTTGTCGCTGAACTGCTCCTTTGTGATTCACTTTTGCACTGAGAGAAAAGTTTCAATACTGATGTACTCCCACTTAACTATCTGGAGACTGTGGGCCTACAAAGTATTTGAACGCTGAAGTCACACTTAAAAAAAAAAAGTGACTGCATTAAAGAGAATAGAAATAGTGCAATTTAAAGACATTTCCGAATTAATTTTAATAAAGTATTAAAACAACAGACAAACTGTATTTGGAGGCTGGTTGTTTACAATTAATTTTAAAAAAAAAATGGTTCTAGCAGCATTTGTTGATGTTGCTTGATTTGGTATATTGCATGCATTTTCCAATAGGCTTGCTGTTGTAAAATAAAACCTTCACATGAAGATTTCACTGAAAAGATGTTTCCCTCACCATCACCTTCATACGTTATCTGCGAATCCATGCACTTACTGCTCTGAAGAATTTCAATATGTCATAGAAAAACACATCAGCAAGCAATATAGTAAGCTGACTAATCCTCTTAGCACTAACATCTATACACAAGCAGAGCTGCAGATTGTAATGGCTTTATATTTCCTCCGGCAAAAGCATATTCCAGCTCATATCAAGACTAGCTGTCAGTCACGTCGGCTTCCATTGTCTGCCTTACCATCTTCATTAGCGCTCAGCGCTGCAGACTACAGCGAGGCACAGTCCCTCAATCGAAACGGCTTCAGTTCCTACTCAGTTAGCTGATTAAGTGTGGTCACCGAACGTCACTGACTGTGGTTACGTGATATATGCATGAGTCAGGCGAACGGCTGCCTCCTCTCCTCCGCTGACTGAATGACATGCGGCGGGTGAGGAGGAGGAGGAGGACCGCGAGAGTTGAAGGAGGGTGAACCCAGTGCTTCCCTGCGCTGGGTAATGATGTGCTCCATTCTGCCTTCCCTCTGAGAGGCTCTTGGCTGAGTGAGCACATCCCAACAGAGCCGTCCATCAAACTCAGCATGCAGTGGCCCACAACCCCCTCCTCCCAGCGCACACACGTACAACACGCACACTTGCTCACTCACGCTCTTGCATTCATTCACTCTCTCTATTCTTTTGGTGCCTTTTTTATCTCCTCCCTGGTGCCTTGTCATCTGCCTCCCTTCAGAATCACACGGCCAGCAATTTCTCTGTTGCTAAATCACTTTCATGCCAATTTCAGCCCACCCAAACACACACACACACACACACACACACACACACATTTGGTTCAAACTTAATACTAAGCGTCAACATATCACCAGGGCAGGGAGGATGGTGTTCAGCGGGGTCGAAAAAGTCTAAAAATACAATTAAAATCTGGGATTATTCAAACCCATTTAAAAGTATAAATCAAATTTAAAAAAAAAAACTACAATAAAATGTAAAATTACATTAAAAATAGATGCATTTAAACTGGTGGTCTCAGACTTTTGGATCTCACTTCATACAACACAAGAGATGTACATAGAACTGCAGAAATTCAGTATCCAAGTTAATTGCTGACTACAACATTTTAAAACAACATGTTCAGTACCTGTTGGTATATTCTGCCAAACCCAAATGACAAAATTGCCAGATATTGTGTGATAAATCAGCCTGGCTGATATATTAACCTATCACTACTCAACACCTCTATTTGAACTCTACAAGACGAAAATCCCATCTGTGTATTCCGATCTTTCTCATTTTCAGTGAAAGACGACTATTGTGCTCATTCGCTTAAATGTCTACAATCTCATTAAGAAGTTTTAAACCCTCAGTTCACACACTGGTATAGATTAAAAGCTTATTCCAGTGGTTTAAAGCAGGTCTAAATGCTGATAACTGTGGATAAGCAAAAGTGTGTCACAGTGTGTTTGTAGAGGCATGGGAGAATTTGACACAGTGTTAGCACCGCCTGATTATGTAATTTCATTATCCTCAACAGTCTGCACTCAAGCAATGGCGAAGAAAATTACTGGATTGTAGGGCTGGGTAAAAAAATATCGATCTCTCGATATTAATCGATTCGCATTTTTACGGAACGATATCGATTCTTAAATCCCAAGAATCGATTAGTCTAGTCTGTTTTCAGTTAATGGAAGGAATGCTGAAGGGCACTTCCCATCCAATATATTGCAATAAGCATTGTGCTTTAATACTTTTAATATGAAACAAAGTCTCAGATTTCAAATTCTGTCCATTGTATTGCAGTATTCAAACAATAAATGCCGTTTGGCACTGTTTAATGTGGAGTGACAGATCACTGTAGTGCCTCGGTTCAACAGACGCGGCAGCGCGTAGCGTATGTGAACCTATCATCTCCTCCACATTAATACCAGTTTCAGCACGAAATAAACATGACTAAACATCCGAAGGCAAGTTAAAAGAAAGAGTACAACTCTACAATCCGTATCTTGTCTCATGTAATCGCTCAATCAGTGTTTCAATATTATAACGGCTTGTAAACAATGTCACGTAACGTCATATTTACCTACAACATATTCAGTGATCATAAACGCATTAGTCAGATAAAATAAAAAATAAAGAAAAATAAACTGTAGAGAGGTGCATTTTGCTAAATATATCCATTATATAACATTCATTTACTGTTCTTCAATGTTTAATTTATGTTTGAATAAATCCATCAAGTTATGACTGCCACCATTAGGTTTATTTTTCAAAAAAAACTAACTGAAGTAGAAATATTATGTAGGCTAATTGTAACTATTATTTTAAAAACTTCATTAAGTGTAATTTTAACAAATCAGTCCATTTTAACCTTCAATATTATAGTAATGTAGTACCAACTGACTCTCATGTATATTTTACAGCATTAGTTGAGAGAATTTTTTTTCCTTTGGAAAATTTGGCATGTACTGTACCTGATATATATCCAAAATAATCGATATTGAATCGAATCGCAAGCTTGTGAATGAGAATCGAATCATGAAATGTGTCAAAACCCAGCCCTACTGGATTGTAAATCTCTGCTTCATCAATTACACACCAAATCTAAGCCATCCTTGTTGATTTCACGAATCAATAGTGTCAACAAAATATTGTGTTATTCCAAGCGGAACAAGGCATTTAAAACCTCAATTTCCCATTGAATCAGGAAAGAATCAAATCAGCTAAACAGATCTATGAATTTATGCGCCGTGACATACTTTTAATATTCTATCTGCTTGCTCTATGTGCCTACCTGCACATGACACATGAGAGAGATTGTCAACACTGAAACTCGTTGAACATGGAATGTTGAAAACAACTCAATTTTGATTCAGTGACTAAAACTTTTCAACAAGGTATCCCTCTGCAAATTCAATGAAAGGATTCTGTAAAAAGCCATAGTAAAAGATCTGGTCTGGCCAATCAACAGAAATACATTAAGTGGCAGCTTAAACTATGCCAATCAGTAGGTCTTGTTTTCTGTAAACATGCACACGACTGATCAACTACTGAGCATGTGATGCACATAAAAGTAAACACATTTCCCTTTAAATATAAGTATATATGCTACTGTAGAAGCACTGAGAGAGCCAATTCTGCAAGGTTGCACACTCACTGCATACCATCTATATCTGTAATGTGTTGTCCTGTGTATGCTTTATCAATAAACAGAATTTTTAATAATTTAATAATCTAATATGGATCGCTTCAGAACCGCAAAGGAATTGCAATGCATCTGTGAATCAATTTTCCCTAACTCTACCACTGAGTGTGTTAAAATATAGAAAGTTGAAGAAAACTGGACAAACACAGAGACAAACACCGAGAAGAAACTGAGAGGGACATTTAAAAGGGTAAAACTTTACAATAAGGCTCAGTTCATTAAGTTAATGTATTAGGTATCATGAACAAGACTTTTACAGCATTTATTAATCTTGGTTAATGTTAATTTCTACATATGCTAATACACTAATGTTAATTTATACAACTTGATGTGTTAATGTGTTATAAACTAACATGAATTAATGATGACCAAAAGTATAAATTACCATTACCCTACATTAATAAATGTTTACAGACTAAACATTCTTGTCATGCGTGAGCTTTAAAGGACTCAAATTGACATTCAAAATCAGATTTGCTTCATAGAATTTGGTAAAAATGTTTCATGTGGTTTTGCATTTGATTAGCCTATCGATTTTGAAAAAAGGAGGAAAAACTTTGGCTAGGACCTGGCAGGGAGCTTCAGGGGAAGTAAAAGTACACCTGTAGCCATGCTGAAGATAAAGGTAACGCAAAGGCCACATGGCACTTCCCCTAGATCCGGCACATCAATCAACTTAAGAATCCCCTAATGGATTCTTCCCTCTAACCTGTGGGTGACTGATATGCATCTTGGAACACAGAAACCACGGAATCTGATACTGAAACAAAGTGTCACATTCTTCACTCCTGTTCTCAGGATTCCAATGTAATATTAAAACACGATCTGCAAGGAATGCTGTGTGAGGACATTTGATTTTGATGGGCTCCGAGGAAAGGAGATGGTTTTAAGCTTTACTTGAGGGTTAACTTGAATCCAAAAAGTGCAACCTCACAAATAACATACAGACCAACTTCTGCAACTTCTTACTTATCATGCAACAAGCCCACAGTGATGCAGTACAAATTTCTGCCGGGTTGACAGTAGCATGACCCTAGATAACCTCTACTGCCATGGAAACACAAAGTGAATGAGTCTATGAAGTGTACAGCTGCTTTGTGGGAAAAACAGTGAGAGACATGCCCTCCAGCAAAAATGTCATCCAACTCATACAATCCCGCAAGTTGCGGATACACGAGCATGAAAGCCATACATATAATTCATTCAACACTTCATTAGCACACTGTTGAGCGTCAAATTGCCCAGTTCACAAGTGAACATCCAAACCTTTACGAGGTCTGTTAGGGAGTCAGTTGGGCAAAAGAGACTGTGTTATGCTCAATTAACATTTTTCCCTAAAAGTTGCCTTTAATTATCATCTTAAAAGTCCACGGCAGCCAAGTTCACGCCGCATGAACATAATCGATCAGCTCGAACCCAAAGTGCTCGGGAATCAAATTAAGCTCCGCAACCATCCTGGCGCTTTAAACAGACCTTCTTTACACAACAAAAAAAAAACATGCACTGCTAATCTACAAGCATCCTTTCACAGGGGGGTCTCTGCATTCTTTGAACTCCAAAGACCAACAAAGATAAAATAATTGGTGAGTGGAATGCGTTATCACACCACAAAGACCCATTCATTGAGGGGAAACAGAGATAAAAGGTGCTGAGATGGGAGCATAAACCGCTGCACACTTGTAAGAGAGCGCATCGTTTCTCTGCGAGCGCCCCGCGCTCCCTCCCGTGCACCACTGGAATACATCAAACGTGGACAAGATGGCTAATTAGTCCTCATTACAAAGGGATCCAGGCTTCTTACATCAGCAAACAATCGCATCCATCAAAGCTTGACAGCGCAGATCAAACAGAGACAGAGCGGCTCTCATCAGCAATACCGTGCGATTTCCATTTAGCAGACTGATAGGAGCTGGGCTTCTGCCAGCGAGAGTGAGACGAGGGGTTTCCGACACGCATGGCATCATTTCCTGTCATTACCACGAATGTAACGCGCCTGCTTTCTGCAAATAGATCCATGAGCTGTGCTCGGTTTCGAAGGGAATTAACAGACTAATCGTTATTGACAAATACGCCGTTTTGGAGTGTCTGACTTCTCCCAACACCTCTTCTTTCCCCCAAATGTCAGGAAAGCACTGGGTGTAAAAAAAGCAGATGAAAGGTTAGAGCACGGGGATTACTGCGTGCGGCCGCATATTACTCATAGCTGTAGACACCACATCAGTCAGCTGATGAGAAGTGTTGGCGGGTTCACACATCATAAACACAGTGCAGACCAGACAGACGTAGAACATACGTATCTGAGGATACACAGCCACATTCGCTTACAGGAATATGACCACGATGGCATTTCAGGCAAACCAAAAACATTCATTTGTTGATTTAATCAACGGTTCTCAATCCTGGTTTTGGAGTACCCCAGCACTGCACATTTTGGATGTCTCCCCATTTACCGTACTTAAAATATTACGTACATACTTCCCCTGCGATACAGCATGCAAAATGCAGTACACTCATAAAAAAGGGGGTTTTCACATCAATGCCATTAAAGAATCAATTTAGGGTTCCCAAAAAACAGTGAAGTGAAGAATGTGAAGAACATTGTAACAATCAAAAGAACTTGCAATGGAAAGCTTCTATGGATGTTAAAGTTTCTTCATGAAATACGAAAGTGTCTTTGATGAAGAGCAAAAGAAAGAAAAAAAGTGCAGAGAACTGTAAGCCAGGTAGTGTTAAAGTGCTGTAGATATCAATAAAGTTGTTCCACATGGTTAAATCGTTTAACAGTAGCAATTTTTTGTTGGATGTCATAGGTAGCGAAGGATGCATCTATGCTGCTTTCAAAAAACAACCAGACATCCTGAACTAGGGGTCAAATAAGGGTGACCTCCAAAATGTAGAGACTTCCAGGACAAAGAATGAGAACCACTTGATTAAATGACCTTCGTGAGCACACCTAGACCTGTTAGTGACAGCTTCCAACTGAACAGCACAGACATTAGAGCAATGCAATCATCCAATTAGACAAACCAGAAAGACAACATTAACATCTGATTCTTTGCTCTTAGCTAAACTGACATTACAAATGGGCAGCAGCATGTTACTCTAATTCTTAAATCAAGCAGAAACTGTTTCACTTACAGATTTGTTACAACATAAGTGTCACATCCAGAAGACAGAACAAGAATTTCTGACACCTGATTGACCTTTAAACCGTTTAAACACATTAAAAAAAAAAAGACAAGAAAAACCCAAGGAAATTTGTTTCCTGTTCTGGATCTGAACAGCAAACGTCTCTATAATAGCTTGACAGCACATAAACACACCCAGACATTAAACACCTTTGATCAAACCCAACAAATGCCAGCCGCAGCCTTCAATGGCAAATCTGACTGGAGCCACACATGCAAACACTGCAGCACCGCAACAGCAAGCATGCATGATCACGGAGCTGCAGTCAAAACATTTGCACGCAAATCCACTGCAATAAATTGTGTTCAAGCTAATGCAAGACAAAGAAAGTTTGCCTGCCACTGCAATGACTGCACAGGCTGGCTGCCACACTCAATCTAGCGCCAGTCATCAGACTGAATAAATGACATTTAACTTGCATGAGAGGACTGGCGTTTCGATGAATCTTAAAGAGCAAATCAACAAGTAAAGCATCGAAATCAGCTGCATTAGTGATGAGATCAGGATCGCAATGCTGCAGAAGTCCAGTGTAAATGCCCATACCTGGTAGACGTGCCCTTCCGTACATCACAGATGCTGCATTTGAAGGCTTCGGCACTGTTTCTGAAAGTGCACACACTACAGTCCCAAAATCCGTCGTCCGCTGTCGGTTTGGCTTGTCTTTTTGGCCTTAAAATAACAAAAAATAGCTCAAATTATTAAGGTCAACTTCCACGTTTGCCCCCTAACATCCTACACCTTGACTTATACTGTCTCGAATGCGTTTGACGGAACCGAAGTGGCACAGAAAAGTGACAGAAAATCCGAGCCATGACGTTAGAGGACGGTTTATTAGAACCGGAAAATACTGGAAATAACTTACACGCTAACCAGCTAACTAGCCACGGTTATTCTCCGTAGCTCCTAGTCACCGGGTTTAACAGAGATATAATACACTTAAAGGGTCTATATTGGTGTCCGCTGGCACGGCAGCTAGCGTTAGCCAGCGAGCTAAAGATATCGCGTCGGTGAACGGCGTGAAATTGAATGTCAAAAACCGTCCATTTAACGGCGAACTTCGATTAAAAACCCCGTCCGAAGAGGCCAGGCGTATCCCGTAGGAAGAAAATCTCTTTGTCTGAGAGGCACCGAGTCGTGTTTAGAGTCCTCTGTGAAGAAGAGAAAGCCGCCATAGCTGCGCTTGTTTCTGAGAGAAAGGAGAAACACTCCTCGAGAAAAGCATCGGAATATCCACCGAGGGAAAAAAACAGCCGCGCGGACACCAAAATCGCCTCGCAAACTACCGACTGTTGACGCTTTCTTACCTGGTCGGGCTCTTTTTGTCGCCCATGGTGGAAAGACAGACTCTCAAAAGAGCGAAAAGGGTTCAGTAATTAACAATAATTGTGTGTGTGAAGGTCCGTGTGAGCGTGTATGTGTGCGTCTGGTGGATCCACACAGAGAGAAGCGCTTGCAGGCAGACTCGCCTTCCCCCGACTGACTGACTGACTGACTCAAGGCAGGGCGAAGAGACTGCGGACCCCGTGACTGCGCCGCCCAATCACCGCTGTCGTCGGTTTAAAAGTCTCGCCAGAAATAATCGGCACGGATAGAGTAATAGTAAGCTACTACACTACTCTCCGATTGCCAAACGTAATTAGACCGTGTGCCTGTCGAGGTGAGAGGAAGCAGTAGTGAAAGACTGACTCGGTGACTGAATGACTCTGATGTCAACAGCAGCACCGGGGAGTGTGCGTTGGATTGGGCTGTATGTGGGGAGAAAAGTCAAGTTCAGCTTGGGACACCTCAGTACTGAAATGACTGAAGGCGTTTACTTTGTCTTATGGTTTACCATCTCAAACCATATTATCACTTAACCATATCAAAAGCCAAAAAATGGAAATGCAGGGATTGAATGATCACCTAACTACAGTTTTAAGTCTGTCTTCTTGAAGCATTTCAGTGCAACAAGTTTGGTAGCACAGATTTTAAGTTTTTAAGTGTCTGACAACGGGTATGAAGAAACTTTTACAAATTACAACAGTTTTTCCCCCCTGTAATCGTGACATATAGTGAAACTAATTATCGAGAAAAAAAAAGTTAATGTCACCATTTTATGACATTTTGATTAAAAATGATGACCTAAAAAAAATGAAAAATGAAACATGTATGGATCAGTCATTCATAAGATGGATTTAGAAAAAATGATTTTTCATTTAGTGTGACTTTGAGCTTAAATGCTGCACTTGTGAATGGAGTTTTGTTGTAACTGACATCAGCATATTGACATTTTGTAAGTTATAGCTTTTTTATCTGCTTTGACAAGCATGACCAGAAACTAAATTGTGCCAAAATAAACTGTGGTCTTGTGGAGGATACAAGAAGTCCTGAGTATAAACATAATTTACCTCACCTGTTTCTCTTGGTGTGAAACACGCACCACCATCGCCACACAGCCAAAGACATCACGAAGGGAACACACACACATAACGAGCAGCAGACGATGATATGAGTGTTTTTAGTGTTTTTCAGTGTTTTTCTTATGGACTTCATGATTTCAATTTCTCAAGTGTCCAGTCCTCATCTGCGGCTTCCATTTATTTTGGATTGCACAGTGAAAACAAACCCTCGAAGAGGCCCCTCATGGCAGACACAAGGGCCCCTGTGTGGGGGGATATGAAATGTGAATCATTAGCTGCTCTCCGGGGTTCCAGCCCCTCTGTGCCCCCTTTTCTCTCCATGTGCTGCTGGGTCTCTGTTGCAACTTCATGACAGACTCGTAAGTTTATTACCGGCTGATGTTGATTGGATGTTTGATCTGGAACTCTTTGCAGATGGTTCCTTACAAAATCCAGGACAGCTACGAATACAAACATCTAAGGTTCGGAAAAGCCAAGAACTTCAAAGGCCAATGAAGTATGAACATGAAAATGATACAAGAATCACACAATTGTAAATACAAAATACAACACAGATGCTGTCAAAGTGTTTTTAGTCACATCAGACGAATATGAACTATTACACAGCACTGATTACCTGAGCTTACAAAACAAGTTCATGCTCTGCCTTCAAACACTGATTCATAACTGAATGCAAAGAACTTGGAGAAAAGTTATAAGAACCTGTCAGATCCTTAATCTAGATGAGCAAGCCTGTGATGTCTTAAAATTAGAACAGTACATTTGGCTGTCACCTTTGTGGTACCAGATTGATGTCACAGATTTTTTAGCTCTTACGTGCTGTCTCACGAATGATGAGATGTGATGTGGGAGTAGGTGAATTAGAAAAATGACTCAGATGAACACAGCAATCAGAACTGAGAATCTAGCAAACAGATGAAATCGACAGAAGCTGAAAACATGCTTTCTTTCTGTTCTCATTGTGGCTGGTCAACCTTTATTTGATGATGCATTTTAAAAGCCCACAGTGTTTGGATACATGGGTTTTAACAAAGAAAGAAAAGTGAAAACTAAAGATTATTAAACTTTCTAATCTTATTTGTTTCGCATAAATGGCTTTAGACCCAGCATTTGCATATACTAAATAAATAAATGCTTATTAGTGAATTTTTGAAAGTATTCATGATTCTTTCAAGAAAAAAGAAATCATTGAAGCCATAATCACAAAAAATAAATAAATAAAAACACTATAAAATCAGGGCTTTGAAAACCAGACTGAATGAAGTGATGCAATGACATAAAAGCCACTTTTATCTGACCTGCTTGCTTTTACTAGGACATTTTAATCCATTTAAAATGTTTGTTTCCAGGGTAAATAAAACACATTATGAATCAATTTAATCAGAGGGGGCCAATGTATCCTAAAAATAAAAGAGCACTATATGCCTGGCTCAAGGACAAAATCAGGGTGACCTCTAGATTTCTATCATTTTGTTTGTGTTTGGTTCATGTTTCCTGATTAGTTTCAAACCAGTAATTCGACAATTACCTCTGATGCACAACTCTGACCTTTGCTGCCATTTTCAAGCCTGTCTCACTTAATACTATGCAGTACTTTTCCTTTCTATTTTGTATAAGCTAAGGAGACATGATAAAAAGAAGAAAAGAAGGGCCTGTTAATTCAGAATTTAATGTTGTTGAAGCCAGAAGAAAGAATCGGATGCATATCTGCAGCCCTGTGGATAGTTTTCTTGCTACTGGGAATGAGTTTATGCAATTTGTTCTACTTGACCTTTAACCTTACAGATAAAACACATCTGGCTGCCGCCCCTAGGGCTGCTTCTTGTTGGCTAAACTCATTGTGTGTGCATACGCTTGTGTTACACTTCAAACATGTTTTCACTGATCAGTAAACAGTGTTTGGTGACACATTTGAGCTACTTACAATCCCTGTTCTCTCTTGAGACAGATGTGGTTGACCATTTATGCATATCTGGCACTGACGCTGGGAATTTTATGTGTTTTTTTTTCCAGAGCACTGACTGATTCAAAACAAAATCTGGCCTGAGCTCTCAGCTGGCACGCTACCAAATGAAGGGCTCCATCGATAGGCGTACTTGAAATGCACATTCTTTTAGGATCCCACACTATCACTCATGACTTAGATTTGTGGCAAGAGATTAGAGAAGCAAAACCTTTTTTTTCAGTTTTTATATACTGTAGGAATTTTTACTCAGAAATTGCTAGTAAATTTCACTAATAATTACAAAGTAACAAGTAAAGTAACACTTTGAATTAAACGTGAAATAGTATGTTCTTATATGACATACTGCAATAATTTTTGTTTCGTTTACAACTTTGAAAAAAATTTTTTTTTACAGCACATTTAACAAATTGTTGTCCATTACTGATTCCAAATTACATGATCCATTGCATTGCATCTTTTAGATATTATAATCAGACTACTTTTTGATTACTTTTGACCTAACTTGTTTATAATATAGTGCTGTAATAAACACTGTAAGGAAAAAAAATTAATAGAAAAACAGTTGATGGACGTTTTCTTTAATCCTAAAACACAATGCAATGCATAAGTCAAAATTCAGATAAAACATATTTTTATGGACTGTTCTTACAGTGCACATATGTTTTTATATACACACTCAACGTAATTCTCAGTGATGTCAACTTAAATAGCGAGGCATTTTTCGTATGTGTGTTCGTGTGTGCTCTGGTAGAGTGAGGGGGAAATGGAGGACATGATTTCCTTTTCCACACAAGGAATGTCTCCATAAGAGTTCCTGTTTGGAAAGTGGTTCTCTCACTCTGGTAGAGAGCCAAGAGCTGCTTATGCTCTGATGAGCCCATAGTGATAAGGAGAAGCGGAGCCAAATCTTAAGGAAGGTAGATTATCCCACCAAATGCTGGCAAACGCTCAGAGCGTGAGTGTTTTATTTGTTAGAGGAAGAAGGAAAGAGGCAGACTGCTAAAGTCAGGTGAAGAGACTGAAAAAATGACGACAAAGAGAGCCAGACTGAGCGTTGGGGGCGAAGGGGGAGAGAATGAGAGTGAGAGAGAGACTCCTTTAGTCTCACTCTACAGCGTAGAGCTTTACTGAATCCAGGGCAAGCTTCACAAAAGGTTGCAGAACAAAGGCCTGTGAGCTAAGTGTGTGTGCAGGGGAGTATGCATATGCACGCAGGCAGCATGGTGGGAAGGCTCAATCCCATGGTTTGTTAACTCAGAGGCGCACTGTAACTTTAAACAAGAAAACGAGACGCTTTGCGTCAGCTGCCAGCTCTGCCGCTCTCACTTTCAGATGTTGTTTCTCTCTTTGAAAAGGAGAGCGCTTGCTTATCTTTCAAATTGTCACTCTTCACAGTTAAAGCCCTTCCTAAAAGGTTTATCAAAACCAGAGTCACTTGAAAACAATCAGGCATGACAGACCAAGAAATGTGGCACATTTTCCATCAGGAAAAAACTCAAATCAAGCTCTTTGAGCATAGGTCACCTTTAGATGAAGGAATGAGAGGTTTAGAGACTTTGTAATGCTTTTATGTGGTACTTCTGACAAGAGCGGTTTATCCAGAAGACTATAAATCACCTGATGTGGTCAAGGAGACCTGAGTCTCGCAGAGCTAGACATTAAACTGTCTGACTGACATTTAGGCCAACCACAGTTTGTTTTACATACCATTTAAGGGTGGGTACATTAAACTGATGATACCACAATAATACACTACTGTGCAAAGAATTTCAGTCCATACACAAGTTCTAAGAGAATTTTATTCCACAGGTAAACTTGGAAACCAAACATCAAATATTAAGTTATGAATGTAAATAGGTAGTTAACCTCATACTAAAAAGTGCCTTAAACAAAATACCTTAGATGCTGTGAACCCTGCAAATTATTCTTCTAGCAGACTCGGATAAAAATCCCATCCTAACTCCTGGATGCTGTGTAAAAGCCATCAGACTGGAACAGAATTTAGAATTTGCTCTCTTTCATTTCAGGATGTGGAATTTGAATTGAATTCACCATAAGCCACAGGAAGCGGAAATTAACTTAAATTTGGACAGGAAAAGGAAATGGAATTGAAGGACATTCAAAACAGGTATTACATTCTGTGAAACCGGGTGTTTTAAATATTTGTATATCCTTATATGTATCTTTTTTTCTAGTTTTATGAACTCCATTTTATTATTCTTACCTTCAAACTTAATTTGCTGTCTCGATTTGGTTTCAGGAACTGTACTGGAATAAAATGTTGTTGCCGTGATGTCAAAACCTGGAAGACTAATTTGCCATAGGTTCCCTCAAGATTTTCCTTTGGGTTTTTATAATTGAGTTTTTCAATTTATGAGTAAAACATGGTCTGTGGTTGGTTGTTGTGCTCTACAATGTAAATTACACACACCCATACTGAAAATGCAAACTCTACATTTATTTTTAAAAATGTATATAATAAGTAACTGCATCAAGTGATTACGGTGTGAGGGTGTGCAGTTTATACAACAACAAAATATCCAAGTATTGTCAAGTTATGTTTACCACAGACCTTATTTTACTCATGAATTGAAACTCCCATTATAAAAACCCATATGAAAGTCTCAAGGGAACCCATGGAGAATTAGTCTTCAGGGTTTTGACAGCTGCAGCAATCTATTTAAAAGACATTCTCAATTCAATTCTAAGTGGTTCACAAAACCATGCTTTTGTGTGCAGTTTGCATTAGATGGTCAGTGAACAGACTGCAGGTGCTCCGTTTGCTTGCTGTCTATGGCTAAGAAGGCTTCAACTTAGTATGGCTAATATTTAGACTGAACCAAGCGGTAAAATCTCACCAGGTCAGGGTTCCAGTTCAATTTGACTGATTAACGCATTGACGAGCGCGATGCAATCAACTGGCCAATCAATCCCCTGTGTGCTTGATTCATTTAACCGAGGACCTTTAGAGGACTCTTTGTCTATTTGCTCCCCTTTTCTTTCTGGTGACTCAGCTGGTTGCGAATCACACAACCGTACGTGAACTGCACAAAATTGGACAATGCTGAAGTTCTGTATATTTTTTTCTACATGCCTATTACCTGTTCTCTTCCCAGATGATTGAAGTTATCAGAAAATATCCATCTGGCACTCACGGGATAGAGGAACAGGATGCTTTATGTGTTTATCACTTTCCTCCACAGCCCCTAAGCTCCATTATGATGTGTCTGCAACAGTTTGAGAGGGCAAGAAACCTTCACATTAGACTCATATTATTACATGTGATAAGTGTGAGACTCAGAAAAGCAGAGGAGGGAGAGAGAGGGAATCAGAGAGGTGTGGGTGGGAAAATGCATTAAAGCCAGAGACAGAGGCTGAGAAAGGCAGAGAATGGGGGACAATAGGTTAAGTGGGATTGGATAATGGAGAGTGTTTCATCAGAACATGAGGCGAGAGAGAGAATCAGGAAAGATGGTAGGGGGTTGTTGCTGAGGTGAGAGAAGTCCAGGGCTTTTTTTTTTTGGCTTCAATAACAAGCAGGGTGACATTTTATCATAAGCAGAAACCTTTCATGATGGTATTAAAGCTATTGTGTTTGAAAGACTGATCAAGCAGGCAACCTCAGGCAAGTCGCTAATGTCACATGGAACAGTGACAGGCTTTCCAAGAAAAGCACTTTCAAATAAACCTAATGCCCTGAAGTGGTCTTGTTTTAATGAACCTAATATATGCATGAATATTAGGTTCTAAATATTTATAGTACTACATATTTTGGATGAGCACATAAAATGTACACAGAAGATACACTGTCTATACTGTTATCAGTTATCTGATTATAGCAGAAATAAGTTCTCCACACCTCATGACGAAATTATTGCTTAAGTGTCAGGAAGAATGTCGTGATGCAATCAAAGGAATCCTTCAAAGAAGAATTCTTAAAAGAGTCATATCTTGAGGAATCAAAACCTTCTTTCTTTTTGAGATTAAAGAGCTTGAGGTAATAAAAAAAAAAAAAAAAAAAAAAAAACCATACTGCAATTTTCAGAACTGGAAATTTAAAATAAGAGTTTACTGAAACAGCAGAGGACAGTATAAAGACTAGAACCTTTAGAAACAACATAAGGGTTATGCAACAATATATCAATGTTAGAACAGAATGAGGAAATATTGTCAAACCGTTACCAGCCTGTTTCTGGCTGTGTGTAAGACCTGCAACTCTGCACATACATCCTACCTGATCATTTTAGTCTCATATCTGAGCAACCCGATCTCATGAAAGTGCGTATAAATAGTACACAAAAATGGAATTTGGCGTGTATATGCTACGCGATGGGTAGGATTAGGGTTGTGTGGTAGATGCGCATCATATGCACGCCAACAAATTTCGTATCATATGCACGCGAAAACTGCGTATTATATGCACGCCAAACACGTTCGTATCATATATACGCCAAAGTCCATTTTTGCGTATCAATACCACGTGTTTTCATTTTTATTTTGCGTACTATTTATACGCATTTTCATTCTGACTTTCTTTCTCAGAATTTTTTATTGTTTGTTTTCGCCAAAAAATTGTTACATTTTTAACCACACAATTCTATTCTTTTTCTTGCAGTTGAGTTTATATGTTAAAATTGAGTTTATATCTTGCAATTCTGAAAAAAAGTCAAAATTGTGAGATAAAAAGTTGCAATTACCATTTATTCATTTATTTTTTTAGTCCTCCATAGTCACCAGTTAAGTGTATAGCTTTAAAAGAGCAAACAAAACAAGAATGATCATTTGATTACTTTATTAATGATTATTATTTGTGCTCAAGCTGGCTTTTAAATTTACTTTTAATATGCATCAAATGAGAAAATAATTTGTTCCCTGTAACTTTTATAGGAATTGCAACTAGAATTGCATTCTGAGAATGTGTGAACCTTTCCCAAGTTCTATCGAGCCCTTTGCACTATAGTTACTTTCCAAATTCTGTGATTAATGATTATTATCACTCCCACAAATTATTCTAATTTGGATCCATCATGGTGTGGTCTTACATGAACAAGGGCATAACATGAATTCCTTGCATAAACACACATCATAAGACACATGTGAGAGTTATTCCCATTGAGGAGGGAAAGAGATCAATTTGTCTATATAAATTGACAAAAAGAACCTGAGCTCAATTACACAGCCCAGAGCAGTACATGATCCCAGTGTAGGGTGGTATTATTTGTACTGCAAATTAGTGCAGTACTTCTATTAGAGTACACATTTGCGAGTGACTACTTTGCCAAGCACTCACCCCTCAGGAGAGTTCATTTGGCTGTAATTGAAACACCACCTGCAGCTTTGAGTGAAATCATTAACAAAGGTCACATGTGTCTGCAGTAAGATTACCCACACATGATGTTAGCATTGACTTGCTAATCCACCTGGCCATGCTTCGCCGGGGGTTGGAGTTTGCCCTTTCCCGTCAATAAGGGGATTCTTGGCACAGCGTGTGTGCATACTTCATGCATTAAACAGTTCTGCTCTGGGTCTGCTATTGGACTCCAGCTTTAAACCTGTTATAGCTGTTCAGCATTTCCATCAAATGAATGATGCGCTCACTCATGCTGCAAGGGAATGCAACAGCTTGCTAGAGAGTGCAACAACAACAACAACAACATCCACCTCTGGAATTACAGCCAACAATATCATTAAGACTGCTGTTTGGCTACTCTGATTTATTGCATGATATTACGCAATGAGAGAAACCAGATCAGAATGAATTGGAAAAATAAGTAAATAGCAAGTTAATGCAACAGTTAGGGCTGTTGCATTTAAGTGAATTTAGAGATACAAGTAAAAACAAATGTTATTACAATGTAATATAACTGCTTTCTATTTTAATACATTTGAAAATGTAATTTATTCCAGTGATGGCAAAGTTGATTTTCAGCAGCCATTAGTCCAGTCTTCAGAGTCACATGATCCTTCAGAAATCATTCATACTGTTCAAATCAGACTTGAGAAATTAAAATTCAAACTTGCCATCACAGGAATACATTACATTTTAAAATGTAATAATATTTTACAATATTACCGTTTTCACTGTGTTTATTAAATAAATGTAACCTGGGTAATCATAAGAGACTTCTTTCGAAAACATTTAAAAAATCTTAATCATTCCAAACTTTTGACCAGTAGTGTATATATTGTACAAAAATTGCCGACAAATACATTTTTATGCTCCAATTCAGATCTGGGTGAACAGTGATTACACCGTTTGGAGGAAAATTGTTAAAATGACAGTGCCTGCAGCTTCCCCTGCTGGCTTTGAGATTGAGATGGAGATGGAGACGAAAGAGAGCGAGCTATGTCGTGGCAGGATCGCTGGAGCGAGTCACTTCAACTATAAAACATGCGCCCAGGGCAGGTCATGCGTTATGCATTGATCCATGTAACTGTGGCAGGAAAACACCACATGGCAATTCCCTGCTGCTGCCAAATCTGTTCTTTTCAGAGTGGAAAAGTGGCCAGCACGGCATGGTCCAGCAGCGGTAAAATCAGACTCTCTTATGTTAATACGGTATATTCTTTAAAATGGCAAAGATGTTTGTTGACAAAATGCTAATTTTCAATGGATTTAGAGAAATTTAGCATTACATCACTTGCTTTCCAGTAGGTCCTCTGCAGAATGGGTGCCGTCGGAATGATAATCCAAACTCAAGACTCAAGTCCATCAATTAATGTAAACCATTCAAACGAGTCCTCTATCCATAATTTTGCTTTTTGCAGTGTAAAGTCATCTCACCTGAATCAGGAGACCTAAATGATCAAATTAAGCAAAAAGTTGAAAACCGTTCTAATCAAATATATCCGTGGATTTTTTATGTGAGAGGACAACAGAGAATTGACTTTTTCACCTTAGGAAGCAGTATTATTAATATATAAATAAAAGTTACAATACCTTAATAACAAATGTATTTCTTACAAACATAGCTTTTCACTTCACAGAACATTAACTGATGGACTGGAGTCATGTGGATTAGGGATTATTGTGATGTTTTGATCAGCTGTTTGGACTCTCATTCTGACGGCACCCATTCACTGCAGTGGATTCCATTGGTGGATGTAAAGCTATATTAATCCCAAATCTGTTCTGATGAAGAAACAAACTCAACTACATCTGGGATGGCCTGAGGTTAATAAAATTTTCAGACGAATGAACTATTCCTTTAACATGAGCAAACACTCTCTAACCTGTAAACAATCTTTACCATGCATTATCATTAATTCATGTCAATGCCATCACTTTCAACTGCCATCTTTTCAGAGGCATTGACAGGCAGCAATAGACTGAAGTAGTCATAAAGTGAATTTGGACAACTCTAGCTTTTTAACAGACTGTTTAAAAATAAATAAATAAGAGTGACCAGTGATGAAATCCAAGAAGACTTTCAGAAAACCAGACTGGCATATGTGAGTAATACTTAGACTAATGATCTAATGAACTCAATATAACAGCACAATCTTGATTAAAAAAAAAAAAAAACAGCATTTGGTCTGCAGAAACATAATTCACATCTGAGTTGAATATAGTTTTAGACCGAAGATAACTATGTGGTCAATAGAAAATTAGGCTGGTGTACTTGAACTTTAATTATATTTTAGTCAAAGATTAAGACATCTCTACAGTTTTATGGATTTAAATGCTTGCTGCTAGCTGAGGAAGAATCCATCTAGGATCAATGCCATGTGAAGCACACTAAATTGTTGATCCAATATGACAGAATCCCAAATGTGATTTTTCATATTTATAGGTATACTCAGTTTTGCGGCGTTTCTTGCCCAGCTGGGCTAAGTGGAGGATGCCTATGCATTCGCAGGATTCACAAAGCGCTTGTAAATCTCTCAGCGTTGCTAATGCCATACAGATGTGCGGTGGGTGAGGTTTGCACTGAAGCTAAGAACAAGTCTATGGCCGACCACAGTAGATGAATTGCACTTGGGTGGGCAGTTTATTGATCTGGTGTCAGAAGCAGATTAGACTATGTTAAGGTTACACACACTCATGGATGGGATAGATTAGAAAGAAACAGACACCCTTTTGCCTCAGCCGTAGGTCCTGTCAAGCCAGAGTACAATAAAGCGTTATGTTGCCATACAACATTGTTCATATCAAGTAACAATGTATGAAAGGTAACAAAACAAACAAAAAAATCATGCTGTTGAAAAGAAAAAGATATTTTGAAGAATGTGGGTAGCCATTGATTCCATAGAATTTTTTCCATATTACGTATGTCAATGGCTACCGTCAACAGTTTGGTTACCCACATTATTCAAAATATCTTATTTTTTTTGTGTACAACAGAAGAAATAAACTCATATAGTTTTTGAACAACTTGAGGGCGATGATAAATGATGACTGAATCTTTATATTTAGGTGAACTTTCCCTTTAAACACAGTGTTAAATAATTCTTCAGCACATTTTTTAATCTGGGAATGGGAGGGTGCAGCTAATTTATTTTTACATAACACAGTTTCGTTCCTTCTGTGCAGTCCTGAGAAGAGCAATCACTGAATAATGAACAAACAGGGTTCCAGCCCTATATGAAGGTCAGCAGGGTGAAGCAATCGCCAAAGGTTCAAAAGTCAGCAATCACCTTGAGAATGTAATGGACTCTGTAATAGTCTATTCAGAGATTACATAAGAAGGACCAGGGCAGCCAATAGCAACAAATTCCACTGAAGTATATTAGCATCTTATCTCACTTGACACACTTTCTAGGGCTTGACTTCTAAGTACTGAGTTACTCATTCCACAAGAATGTTACACTGCCAACATATCTTACACCTCAAGGGCTGACAGTAAAAACTATGAAATATTACAATTTTAAATAACTTTTTTATTTTACTTTATTTTTAATACATATTAAAATGCAATTTACTCCTGTGATGGCAAAGCTGAATTTTCAGCAATCATTACTGCAGTCTTTAGTGTCACATGAGCAAATCATTGTAATTCATTGTAACTTCAGAAACATTGTAATTAGCTGATTTAGTGTTCAAGAAACATTTCTTAATATTATCAGTGTTGAAAACCATTGTTCTGCTTAATATTTTTGTGGAAACCGTGACACTTTATTTTTCATGATTCTTTGATGAATAGAAATTTCACAAGAACAGCATTTATATAAAATAGAAACCTTTTGTGAAATTAGTGTCACTTTTGACCAGTTTAATGTATCCTTGTTGAATAAAGTTATTGATTGAAAAAATAAAATAAATAAATATGTGACCCTGGACCACAAAACCAGTCTTAAGTGTCAATTGAGCGAATTTATGCATCAATGGAAAGCTCATTTATTCAGCTTTCAGATGATGTATGATTTGTTAGGATCAGACAATATTCGGCCAAAATACAACTATTTGAAAATCTGGAATCTGAGGGTGCAAAAAAATCTAAATATTGAGAAAATCACCTTTTAAGTTGTCCAAATTAAGTTCTTACCAATGCATATTACTAATCAAAAATTAAGTTTTGATATATTTATGGTAAGAAATTTACAAAATATCTTCATGGAACAAAGAAAAATCAATAATTTTGACCCATACAATGTATTTTTGGCTATTGCTACAAATATACCCCAGCGACTTAAGACTGGTTTTGTGGTCCAGGGTCACATATCTTACTGACCCCATCCTTTTGAACGGCAGTGTACCTCAATACCATTGAGTCACAGTCTGGTTTTTTATAGAGTCTGGTATGGACCAGGTCTGGGTCTTGACTCTAACTCTGGTTTCTATTAAGTCCACAGTGTCTAGTTTCAAACAACAGAATTCTGGTGGCACTGACAAGGCGAGGGAAGTCCTTGACAAGCCCAAGAATCCTTGAGAGAGGAAGGAGAGAGAGAAGGAGCGACCCAGACAGCAGCAGGGTGACACATTCTAACGACATGCCGGGTTGATGAGACCTCCCTTCACACATCCCCCTCATTGTATGTGTGAGAGTGTGACATTGACAGAATACGTTTGAACCTAGAAATTTACAATCTGTTTGTTAGCACGTTAGCTGCACATGAAAGTGTGATATGACTGATGGATTTGACTTTCACAATGTATATTGGACTGAATGAGTGTCATCTACATTTGCACGGCACCGTGCAGGCTCCAAAACCTAGCGAGCTGCCTATCTAAACAGCATTTCAAGGTCTAGTGAAATATATCCTTCACTAAAAAGAAACCCAGAATGCAGTGGAACAAGTTCAGTGGGGAACAAAAAAAATTCATGATGTTTCTATATTTTAATAAATATTATTCAGACTATAAAAGACAGTCAATCTGATTAAAAATGTGTGCTGGATTAAAATGTATACTACCATTCAAAATTTGGCATTGGCAAGATTTAATAATGTTTTTGTAAGAAGTCTCTTATACTCACCAAGGCTGCATTTATTTGATAAAAAAACACAGTAAAAAACAATATTGTGAAATATTATTACAATTTGAAATAACTGTTTTCTACTCTAATATATTTTGAAATGTACTTTAAAATGTATTTATTTTAGCAAAGCTGAATATTTTGCAGTCATTACTCCAGTCTTCGGTGTCACATGATCCTTCAGAAATCACTCAGAATATGCTGATTTGGTGCTCAATAAAATTAATTATTATTAATGTTGAAAAACGTTCTATTGTGAATAGAATGTTTATTTGAAAGTATATAACCTGCATTTATTTGAAATAGAAGTCTGTTGTGACGTTACATCTTTACAGTCACAATTGATCAATTTATTGCATCCTTGCTAAATAAATGTATTTATTTAAATAATAATTAAAAAAATAATAATAATAATCTTACTGACCACAAACCTTTGAATGGTAATGTAGATTAGCAATATATTCTAAAAACAAATTCTACACTCTGTTTATTTATTTAAATAGGGACAGTATAAAACAACATACAGTATATAGTAGAGAGAATAACAGAAGTACAGCATACCATATTAGTCACGTATTAGTTAAGTTGTTAGTAAAACATTATTAGTTGCATTAAAGTTAGGATGCTATATAGCCAACAAGGCAGTTCACTAGGTTTTATTAACAGTGCTAGCATGTTTTGTGTGTGTTGGTAGGGCCATCACTTCCTGTTTCTGTCTATGCATATTACTACCATCATTCTGGTGTGTGTGGCTGTGTGTGTGTGTGCAGTTGTAACGCACACCACTCAGGCAGTGAGAGCTGTGCTACAGGAGTCACAGAGGGCAGTCTAGGGGGTGACAAGCTAACACATTCAGCCATGCACATGTAAGGAGATCTGTCTCTCTACACCATATCCCTAGGGGCACTGGGCCACTCTGTGTGTGCGTGTGTGTGTGGAATGAGAGAAAAGACACTAAGCCAAGCATGTGACAGACCCACAACCTTGCAATCTATGAACACAAAGACAGTGGTTGGAGTGAAAGGACACCAGGCTCTATCAATGCTAAGCGCTGTACAATGTAACAAGAGCTTATAAAATGAACAGCTAGAGTACCAATAAACAAAACAAGGTGGGAAGCTAGTCAAACAACATTCACTGAAAAGCTAAGAGCTCAGTGAGCGAATGAAGTGCGAAGGTGGATGAGGTAGCCTTTATCTGTTTTTCCATAGTATGTTTTGTTTAGGACAACAGCGGAACGCAAGTGTTGCTTTTCCTTTTTTTTGTACTTTTTTCCTTAGCTTCTAGGTTAAAGTGTCTCACTGTAAGGCATTGTTAGTGCAAAACTCTGCTGTGTGGAAAAGTTTAGACAAATGTTCAGAAGTATGCAAATGTGAAGTGGACAGACTAAAGTTCATGTGCCGACCACACTGAACAAGAGTTTTCAGTTTCACAAGTTAATTTACTGTGATTAGTTCAATTTAAAAAAAATAACGATCAAAAAGACTCTTAAATACATTTTATAAGTGACCTTCCTACCATCTGAGTATTTCAAGCCACAGAATAAATAAAGTGTACATGGTCAGTTTTGATCACTTTAATGCACTGACTGGGGTCAGTAAGATTATTATTTATTTTTTGAGAGAGAGAAATTCTTTAATCAGCAAAGATCCAATTAAATTGCTCAAAACTGACAGTTCTACATTGTTATAAAAATGCTATTATAATTTTCTATTCTGTTTTTTTCTCTAAAAAAAGTATCTGGGTTTCCATAAGAATATTGCATAATGGAACTGTGATAATTATAAGAAATGTTTCTTGAGCACTAAACGAGTGTATTGGAATGGTTTCTGAGGGGACTTTTGACTCTGAAGACTGGAGTAATAACTGGTAAAAATGAATCTTTTTTTTCAGATTTTAAAATATATTAAAAAGAAAACAAAATGTCATAATTTTACTGTATTTCTGACCAAATAAATGCAGCCTTAAACATTTAAAAAAAATTTTTTTACTGACCCTAAACTTTTGCACTGCAGTGTATATACACATGTAATTTGATATTTTTTAAATGACTGACAGCCCTACTTTGGGTATATCACCATACAAACGTATCCTCGTGCACCTGGACTAAAGAAAAATGTGCTTCAGAAGTAAACATCTATAAAACTAAATGAAAGGATGCCGTCCACCGCTGTTACCTCAACTTATGGAAAGAGGGAAGGAGGAATGGAGAGAAGTGCTTTGACAGGTTGGCTCGCTGCCTTTGTGGCTTCCAATTCCCCCAAGTCTATTCCAGCAGATCTTCTCCCTTCCAACAGAAACTTGCACTAAAATATTAATAATCTCTGACTTTTGTTTCAAATGGAAAACAAATAAGGGACTGCGGCTTTTCTCAAAGCAGCAGTTCTTCAAAGTTAAAATTTACGGTCTGGTTTAGAAAGCTCTGTGGTGAGAACTTTCAGATTGAATTTAGAAAACTACGCATTGCTACGCTGACTTGTGAAGCTTTTACACAAACGTGGCGCTCTTGAAAAGTTGAATGAATCTAAGAAAGAAGCCTCTGGCATGAAGAGACAAAAAAAAGCCATCTTCATTTAGCCTGGAAATACCTTCAATGGAGCAAACAAAGGGAGTATATTCACATTACTGTCAAGCTACTTGAACTTGACACCTCGGCTAATTGTTACCGTAGCCTTGGGAGTAAAGCTATACAGCACGAGATTCAGCGCAGCGTAAAGTGCCTTTTGCAATCCGAGAGCTAACGATGGGACAATGGCTTATAGACACTCACTCTCTCTCTAACATTGCACTAGTGTACCAAACATCGACCTTGTTAGATAGGCAGGGGTAATAGTTTCCATTAGGTAGGCTGATAGCAAACGTCTGCTGCGAGAGAGGAGTGATTTAACACACACTCTCAGGCACGTACTACTTTAATTTCTCTGTTTAACAGGAGCGATTTAACGGATGCTGCTTACGCCAATTAGAGTGCATCCGGAAGCTCGGCATGTGGGAACTGTTGATGCAAGCACTCTCTGTGGGCCTCTGTAGCTCTCTATAGCTCAGCTGCTTTATGCTTTTCGCTCTAGTTGTCGTGTGAATGAGAGCAAATGCATCCATAACGTGAGACAATCACAAGGACTTTTACTTGCAACTAAGTCCAGAGAAGAGGATTTGCTGTTTCTCGACTGAAGTAACAAATGAAGGTTCATTGCATCCCTGACAATCAGAGAGAGACAGAAAGGGAGACATGGCACATAAGAAAACTTACTTGCACGGTCAGTGGAGAAGCCAGGCCCCAGAGAGGAAGAGATTCATTTCTCCTTTAGGGTTATTCATGTGCTCAAGTACCGGAATCGCACCACTTAAAAGGAAAGAGACTGAGTTTTCTATTAGCATGGCACACAGGGGGATCCTGTGCGTGGGGGCGAACACATTGTCCTTGTTCTGTCAGTAGTAAACCTAGTGCAGGTCAGGACAGTTTGAGGCAATGTGTCTCACAGATTTCCCCAGCCTAATGTAATGACATCTGACGGAAAAGCACAGAATCTCACCTTTAATGGCGAACTGTGAAGGATTACAATATGTTCTCCTATCCAGGTTTAACGTAAAAGCAAATAAATATGTTACGTTACCAAAAAGCAGGGTTTAGACCCAAGAAATATTTTTTATTCACAATTTATATTTCTTTCAAAATTCTGGAGGCGCATGGCATTGGGTTCTGTCAACGGGTTCTCACGTGCACATTCTGGAACATCGCACCAAAATACTGATCACATTTGCCATTGTTTGGGGAAGTTTCACAGGCAAATCCAGGCATTTCAATAGGAATCCACAAAAGGTTTCCTCACGCAGATTGGTCTTGTGATTTTGCCATGTTGACCAACAGAAAGTTGCTTGGCATGAAAGTGACTTCTTTGTTGGCTGTGCTTCATACATCGCTTGCGCTGCAAAGAGGTGGAAAATTTCCGGTAAATTTCAGAATAATTCTAGGAATTTTGGAAACTTTCTGAATTTTTACCAGAAATTTTCCACTCCTTTGTAACCCTATACACAACAATACACAATGGACCTTGTTGCCTGTGAAATTTAGCTGAAATGAAACATTCCAGAAATTTTGGAAACTTTAAATTGTTTTAATTTACCGGACATTTTCCACACTTTGCAACCCTATAGACCACTACACTACTGACAATACACAATGGAACTTGTTTCCTGCGAAATTTAGTTGAAAAGTTTGATTCCCAGTTTGCTTCCTGGACCAGTCTTATAAGGGAGTTCTTTTTAGGTAATCAAAAACAGAGCATGAGCAGTTTAGTCTGATTTCCAAATTAATGATTTTTTTTTTTTAGTGAATGAAACACAGCTTAAAACTAACTGTAGCTTTATAGTTACACTGTAAACAAGCCTCTATTTGTGACCTCTTTTGACTTTGAAACACCTAGCAACCTACCAAAAGGCTAGCTTTGTGGTAGCAACATTGCACAGAGAGAAACCACTAGCATTTATGTGATTTTCCTCCCAAGCCAGTTCAGCGCAAAACCCGCCCCACAGCCAATTTCATTGGTTAGCTCAATCATGCAGTCACCTTTCCAGAAAAGTTCACACTTCATGTATTAATGACCAGTGAAATCTTAAGAATTAGCTGAATGGTAGGCTTGCACTGGTTTGGGAAATCACGCCACATATTTTCAGATCTAGTCATTTTTGCAATTGCAGTTGGTGTCAAAATGACACCATTGAGAAAGTGACGACTGGAATTATTAGTACCTTGTTCATACATTTACGAGCTGTTAAAGTTTGATTTGAGCAGCAAGATCCCAACAAAGCTAATTTGGTCGCTCACTGTTATGAGCTACCCACTGACAATACGCACAAACAACAGTTAAAAGATGAGATGTAGCTGGACTTTAATGAGCAGCTCACAGCAGAGACTCAGAGCTGCTCGTAATTACTGCACACTGCAGAGGACGGAGAGAGAAAAAAGCCTCTTGAAACACGACCGCATTCATCCAGTTTTGTCAGCTGAATACATTTAAAAGGCACAAATGTCCCTTTAGCTGCAGGTGAAACCTATTAAAAACTTGGCTGGAAAACGCTCAAGCCAGCGTATGGTGTGAAGCACCAGTCCTGCTCCCAGGGGTGGGCATCATAATGGGAAATATAGGCACCTCTTTACCATGAAAAACGGCAATTCAACAGAGTGTCACTTAATCAATGTTGGACCCCACAGGGGAGAGGCAGCTACAGCCTGTGGGCTCCCACAAGCTACTGAGCAATGAAGTGAGAATAAAAGATGGAGGGATGAAGGAGGAGGGTTTGATAGAGGTCGGCAAATGATTAGGCTCCCAAGGTGCTGCTGGAGAGCCCGGTCGGTCCCACTCAGAGGGAGCTACTTTAACAATATCATCCATCCTCAACACACTGCGACAGGAAAAGAGAGAAAATACAAAAAGGAGAACTGCGAAGTGCAAGAGAGACTGAGCGATGGGGAGACGGACAGAAATAAAGAGCTCTAGTTACAGACAGAGACAGCGTCTGTCTCCAAGGTATCAGACAGACTCAGAGAGTGAACAGGGGAGACAGCCAACAGGAACACATGGCCTAAAACAGCATTTCGTCCAAGCTGCTCCTCACTTTAACAGCTACCAGACTGTCAGTGACAATGGCATTCACAGCCTATTCTACTTCCGTACTTAAGACATATTTCTGAGCAGAAAATTCAGACAAACGTCGAATGGGGCTTAATTTTATCCACTGAATTAATTATATAGAGAAAAATGAGAGTTACATGCATTTACATCCTTCCTGCAGCACCAGCGGCCCTACTTTGACAAGAGCAGGGCAAAAAGGTCAAGGTCAATTTCAAACTCGCTGTTTCCCGGTGTCAAATATAGCATTATTTTCTAATATTGACACTACATGAAATTAACAATTTGTACAATTTTAGAAAGGCTCTTTTCTTAATAACTGTGCATATTTAATGTGAAATCGTTATCTCCTTCAAAGTTGTTGCAACCCAGTCCCAAATGTAACTATTTTATGTGCTGACAAGTACATACGGTTTGAGTTGTATGAAAGCGTAATTTATTTTTTTTTAAAAATTTTTAAGTATGACATTCCACTTCCAAACATAGATTGTGTTGGTCGTTGCTTTATTTTAAAGCTCTTTAGTAGATAAACGTCTGTTAAAGTGAGGCGTGTATGCAGACAGTTAAACGCTGTCTGTTTTCAGAAAGGACGGAGCTGGAATCTTCCCACCTTATCTCCTCAGTTTCCACTTGCACATTACACAGTTCCCCATCTATCTGCCTGACAAGTGCTTCCCTGTTTGTTATCTTGCCTCGCCGCAATATTGAACTGTTTTCACCAGACTCCAACACCGATCAATCAAATCAATCAATTGCACTCAAAACTAGATAGCAAGTGAGGCTGTTCTGCCATGCAAATTTGGACTTATATAACAATCTAAAGACAAATAAATCAAAATTAAACATTATAAAATGACTTTTAAGAACTTAATAGTGCAAATATGCTAAAGTTTAGAAGCACAAAACAATTTAGCAGAACAAAAATGTAAAAAGAAAAAAACAAAAGGGGCGCCTAACAATACATGTCTTTAGTTATCATGCTAGCAGGATGGTAACAGAACATTTTTCGGAAGAGAGGGCTGTTACTAACATTTCCTGTTGATAAACCCCCACCCCCATTTTTTCTACTATCGTAAAACGACCACCTCCTACTCCTTGACTTCCAAGGAAATGACAACGTGCAACCCAAACATGCTAATCTCACACCCATCAGAGTGGAGGACTGACATGCGAGGGTTCACACTTCACCGCAAACAGGATGCGTGTCAATAACAGCAGCATCACACGCTGCAGAAACTCACTGCAAAAGATCAGTTCATACAGATAAAGAAACCCCAAAATTTCTGTGAAGTGCCACAGGAATGGAGACATTTGCCTTGAATGGGTAATATTTTGAAGACAACACTGTATACTTAAACAAAACTTGCTGCTGTGCTGTTTTGCAGTGGATGCCTTTAACTAGAATGAAAAGAGATGCACTAAAGGACTGCACTATTTGTTGCACCTAAAAAATAAATTATCATCCATTTTTGAGCTAAAAATAAAAGTATAGACCTTTAAAACAATTATGTATATAACAAAATTTGTATCTTTTATTATTGATATTAATTGCAACTCCATTAAACACAAATAAAATGTTTGTGAAAAATGTGATATGCTTAATATAAAACTACCCAGAATGACAAATGTACAATGGAAAAAGTCTTATTTATTTAACACTGCGAAACAAGCAATTACGACATTTTTTCACAACATAAATCCATGAAAAAGCACAAGTTCTTTGACTGATTTAAGGATACATCCATTAGTCTTAGAATGAAGGAATCGTAATGTCCAAGCAATAATGTGCCCTGCCCACTAAGGTACTTTTTTTCCCACCGTAAGAAGTAGGTCTTCATCATCGTCACTGTCCAGTTCATCATTGCTTATGATACGCAGTGGATTCCTCTGAAGGCACGGATCAAGTAGCTCTCTACTGGTTGCTGCTTTCGTGGCGTCTCTTTCTGTCTCAACTGCACACTGATGGTAATAATCTCCCTCGCTCTTTCTCTCTCCCTCTCCCTCTGTGTTACTGCTGCTAATAGAGCGTCTTTCCCGAGGCACATCCTCCTGAATCGTCAGCCCCGCCTCCAGCCTCTCTCCCAGCTCCTCAATCAACCGTCTGGCCAGTCGTGGCTCTCCACTTCCAGGCTGGAGCTCAACACGGAGGGAAGCTTCAGTCACAGCATCTACCTTCAGATCCTCACAGCTAACCTGTGGTTCGAAAGGTCTGAGTCCCATTTGGTTATTTTCAGGTTGTGTTTCTTCAGGCTGTTCTTCCTCACTCTCTTCCTCATCCTCAGTGTCACTACCACTGCTTGAGTCTTCCTCCTCCTCCTCCTCTTCTTCTGCTTCCTCCTCCTTCACCACAAGTTCAGCAGCTTGTTCGAGTATCTCCAGCTCCAGTTCTAGATGGTTCTTCTGCAGTTTGGCATTATGTAGGGATTCAGCCAGTGCAAGCACATGTTTGGATCTGGTGAAAAAAAGAGAAAAAAACATTCGATTGAGTTTATTAAATAAAAAGATAATTATGGACTTCTGTTTTTAAGTAGCTCATTGCCCATACATTAAAGATCGAAAGGTTCATAATACATACTCATACGTGTATGATTTTCTTTTCTTCACAAACCGAGATAACTAGCAGATTAACCCACATTTTCAGAAAAAAAAATAAAAATGTGCAAAAATTGTACCTAGGGCAGTACCTTCAAAAAGGACAACTCTGTATCTTATTTACCCATAAAAGCAGTACTTAAGGGGACATATTACTAGTCTAAGGTATTAATGTACTGAGGTATTAAAGTAATTTTATGCTGAAAATCTTGCCCTTCACCTTAATTCTCAAATCTTATTTGTACGAAACTTTGAAAGTTGCTCAGGCCACATTTATGATGCTTTTTGTCATTTTAAGAGCTCAATAGCTCATCACTTACTTTGCATATTAAAGGAGCAGCATGAACATTCTGTTAAAGATCTACACTGCCATTCAAAACTTTGCTGTCAGTAAGATTTTATTAAATGTTTTAGTAAGAAGTCTCTAATGCTCATCAAGGCTGCATTTATTTGATGAAAAATAATGTAAAACAGCAATATTTTGAAATTTAAATCTATTTTAAAATGTAATTCATTCCAGTGATGGTAAAGCCATTACTCCAGTCTCATTCTAATATGCTGATTTGGTGCTCAAGAAACATTTATTATAAATATCAATGTTGAAAACAGTGTGCTGATTAATATTTTAATTTAAACTGTGATGATTTAAAAAAATATATTATTTGACGAATAGAAATAAAGACTTTATTTGAAATAAAATGATCACTTATGATCAATTTAATCCATCCTTCCTAAATAAAAGTATACATTTAATAATAAAAAAAACAAAAACAAAAACAAAAAAACAGTACTGACCCCACACTTTTGATTGGTAGTGTACCTTTACGTTCTATTGAAGAAAGAAAAGCATACAGGTTTAAAACGACATGAAGGTGAGTAAATGATGACAGAATCTTTACTACTGGCTGAATAAATCCTTAAATAATTCATGCACAGCCAACATGCTTTTGTGATCCAAAAAATTGGGTTTGGCAGTTGAGCGAAATGTGGCAGAGTATATTTTAGTATTCAGTTCACAATACAGATGTCTCCATGGCTACTGTAAGAACTCTAGGACTTCAGCGCAAGCTTATCAGCTAGTGGAGAACTTATTTTACAACAGACACTTCACAAGCACGTATTTAGAGTGATATAAACATTAACCAGAGAGACTAAACACATATGTACTTACTAGCCAATAAATCAACTGAAAAGTATCAACATACAAAGTTTTAACAAGCATAGAAATGATCTGAATAGTAGGTCATTTATATTAATTTGATTATTAATTAGGTGATGTAACATTCAGCCAGTAGTCATTATTTTAAATTAGGTAAACATACATATATAGTAATTTTTTTATTATGATTACTACCCAGTTGGACTGATCTTATGCGAATCATGCACAAAATATGTATTACATGCAATATTAAACGTCTGGACACTACAATAAATACATCAATCTGAGTTTCACTAATATCGCATGCTGCCACAAAATTCCCCTGGGGATAAGCAATATGCAAAGTAACCTGACAAAGCATTCACAAGGGGAAAAAAATATATTGCTACAATACACTCAATGCAAAGATCCCAGTACTACAAGGGGCCTCGAGGCATACATTATTCATGCAGCAAATGCGACCGGGTGCTGCCAAAACTCAAGTGGCCACTATTCAGAGTTGCGAGCTGCACAAATCCTTCATCACCATGGTGATTAGCGAACGAACGGGGGGGGTCACGCTCCCTGACGGTTTCGAGGTCGTGGTCATTCACAAAAAGGATAAAAGCATGCAAGTCTGAGCCCCCCCGTCTCTATTGACGTGCGTCGCCGTACTCTGTGCTTCAATTAACCCACCGCTGAGAACCAAGATGCCTCGTTATCACGGCGCAGGCCTACTGATGTCCCACACCGCCGGAGGACAGGGATTCCTAGCAGGAGAGCAGCGCTGCGGTCTCAGGAGGATACTGTGTACACAGCGCTTGAGTCACAAGTATGCTTGGCGCCTTCAGAAAGTGCTTATCTGAGATAAAGAGGCGGTCTGTGATATGTTGAGGAAAAGTCACGGTTAGATGAAGAAGCAAAACCGGTTGTGCACATCTCAGAGACTTTACAAGATAAATGACTCATAAAGGCCTTGAAGGTGAAATAAATTATTTTTTGAGAACAGCACACATGAAATGTCCTTACAATACCATAGATGTCACTGATAAAGATGTCTTGAGAAATGTAAATAGGATGTAAGTTTTGTTAACAGGGGAGCGGCCTGCACTTTTTTTTTTCTTTTAGAAAGCTTAGCTAAACAGAAAGTGCTTGTGAATCATTTCAGTAAATCATCAGTGAAAGATCAGGAAATATCTGTTGTTTCCTTGACGTACACTGTTTTTTTTTTTTTTTTTAAGAAATTAATATTATTTTTCAGCAATTATGCATTAAATTAATCTAAAGTGACAGTAAAGAATAACTTTTTTTATTCAAAGAATCCCATACAATCCTGTGTCAGTTTCCACAAAACTATTAAGCAACAACTGTTTTCAATATGATTTCTGGATCATGTCTTAAGTAAAAAAGTAACAAAAAGCAAGTCTTAAACCAGCAAAAAGGGTCAATGTGATTGTGTTTACTAACTAAATCAATTTTCAGCTTTAAAGAATTTACCATCAAAGACCTGAAATCATATGCCTAGCTTCAAAAGGTATAATAAAAATTACAAGAGGAGAGGTCCAATGTCTGAAACTAACATTATTTTAATGAGGGCATTTCCCCCAAAACCATTTAAGGGAAATAAATTCTCAATCACAGCACTTAAGACTATTCTTTACATAAATCAAATCAACATTAAATATTTAAACGAGTTTTTATACTTTCACAATAAATGCTCCGCTAGAATACATTTAAATACCTTTTTGTACAAATACAGATCTGACAGCTACAGGTCACTGCAGTGCAGTGTCTACAGAAGTCCATAACTATAACATTATCAAATATCAGATAACAAACAAGAAGCAAACATTTTGAGTGTTATTTTGGCCTGCCCTGACCTGACCCTTGGTTAATTTCTGACCCTGGACAAATAGAGTTCTCTGAAAAGCACCATGTGCTCTCAGAAGAAGAAAGAAGGTCCATAAAACTATTAGGCACTTCCTGCAGTAATGCGATTGGTGGAAGTCCCGTAGCAGTGGTGGCGGCGCCTCAAACATTTGCCATATTCGTTTTCTCCCCGTGGGAAGTCATTATTGAGTTAGCATTGTAGAGGATTGCTTGTTTTCTCCGTCTCTATCTCTCCCTCTCCTCCTTCACTTCTGCGGTGAGAGAATGCACGCTTGCGGTAGAAACAAAGGCCCCTTTTGGGGCAAAGGATAATGTTGTACACAATTCAGTCATTACGGTGGCACTGTTGTGGTTCGCCTTAATTAACCGAGAAGGGGCGGCTTTCAAGGTTGGGAGAAGGGGGAAATAAAAACAAGCTTGCCGCAACAAAGACACACTAGAGGCAGCTTGAGAAAATAGTAGAGACCTTTATGTCTAGAGAGACGGGGTGAACCTGCGGTGAATTACTCGTCTACTTCAAACAAAGCTCTAGGGCTGCATCTACATTAAGCTCTTAAGATATACAAATCAAGGACACGCAAGGATGAAATATACCTCCGACTTTTCAATGAGGTAATTAGTCTTTAAGAATATTTAAAATGGTATTTTCACAGATTCACAGTGTCGCTGAAACTAAGTAAACGATTCATTTTAAGGCTGAACTGTGAGTTGGACACATTTCAGTCAAGCCCTTACTACATTTACATTCATTGATTTTTCATTCAAAATGACTTTTTACAAAATTTTACAAAATTGTGCCATTGCTTTAATCAGCCCTTTTCATATTACAAGATGAGAGGATTCTGGGACACTGGAAGGAGAGACAGCAGAGTCACTGCTCACACTGACTGTACAAGCCGAAGTGTTCAAATGCCGCTAAACCACACACTGAGAGGGAATATGATCCACTTATCTGTGTGAGCTCTAAGACCAGGATCACTTTCCTCACACCAGCGGGACACTTGAATCCTCCCTCCCACCCTCTCTCTCTCTCTCTCTCTCTCTGTATCTCACGCACTCAAAAAGACTATGAGACTATGTCCTACAGAGAAAGGATAGTATAAATGTTCAGGACTTTTCTGTCATAGAACTCATATAATAAACAATGTAAGACTCTTGTTTAAGTGTTTCAGAAAAATCAATAAATCATAAATTAAATCTGTACTTCTGCTCGCAAAGATTTAACTAAAAGAAATGAACATTTTTGTTTTTTTGATATCAGCCGTCTAAAAAATAAATAATGTTGTGATCACATGACCACTAAAACACTACTTAGTTGGTAATCATGATATTGACATATTAATACCTTTCTACATAATTCTTGGATCATTCACTAAATGCAATCTTGTGGGCTTCTAAACAGAATATCACCAACTATTGTGCGTTCACCAGGAAAGAATGGTATCACATGTCATGGTTCACAGCCGGTAAATTAATATTTTTTTATGTGCTGTAATTATTCAAAATTTTAAATAACAGCCATGTATGCTTACGATGCAACAAATGTTTGACATAATATTTTAAGCTTAAGTTAAAAAACGAAATAAAATAATATAATATTAATTATTAAATGCATTATTTCATAACGCAAATTGTGGTTTTAGAAGATTAATTATTACCTAATTGGCATCATAATAAAACTATTAAAATAAAATTATAGAAAACGTTTTTGCATATGGTTATGGAATACTTAAACATGAATTTAATTCATTATTAGACTATCATTCTTACCATTATTAACTATATTGAAATGCAGTTATAAATCAATTTCAGCAATAAATCAGTCCTGGGTGGGAAATTCACCTGCAGGTATTTCTACATTGGCATGGGTAGCTAAAAACTTGTGTGTGATGCCAAGTCCCCAAATTGTCAGTAAAGTCCAACAATATTAATTCCTTTTCAAAATCAGCATGCAGTCTTTACACATTTTCCCAAACACCACCAAAGCTGATCAGTATGATCAGAAGTAAACCTCTCGAATCGGATGGCGAGCTAGTGAAATGTCAGAACACAAAACCAAAAAGGTCACGATCAAATTCAAAGCCATCCAAACTGAAGCGACAGCAATCCTTAATAACCTAAACAGCGCTATTAACATGCACACACACCAAACCCAGATATTTTAAGCCTGATTTCCCTCAATGCTAGAGGGGGATTTCACAATTCACTTAGCTACTGAAGCAAGAAGTGAAAACTGTTTCCCACACCTCTTTACTCTTTCGTGATTTAACACTAATTGACAACAGTAACGTCCACTCTGGGGCAACTGACCACAAAGCTTTACGAAACCCCTGACCCATGTGGCCCCTGGAGGCCTCCTTACCCTCAAGCCAGGGGCTCTAGTCCCTGGAGAAAAACACTTGGCTGAGCGTCAATACTCTGACAATGTGTCGTTTCTCAATGTCAGAGAAAGCAACTTTCTCATCCTGTCAAAAGATAAACCCTTAAGCTCACCTTTAACAGGTTGCTATGGTTGCCGTTTGGAATCCGACTGACCCAATTAAGGAGTTTGAACACAAAGGGAAAATGGAAAGCGAGGCTCTGTTGCACTTAGTGAAACACAGTAAGTTACACCTTATCTTTTCTGTTTTCTGAACTGGGTGAAGAGTCGACTCACTGGAGTGATTCTGAATGCTGAATGGGAGGGGAAGAAACGATAAGAAAATGCCAGTGGTCTCAGTAGTCTGGCACCGAATCTCAGAGCTCGGCATCAACGGCACACATTGAAGCCACACTGAAACGTGTAACTGAAGTTCATCTGCGCCGTAATTGGCTGCAGAGTTGTTATAAGGTGACTTGTAACATTTAACAAAAGTATACATTGTATGGAAGTTTTGCAACTTAGCTAATGTCTGTAGGCAAAATTTTGTATGATTTTAGTCTCTCTAGAGCTATGAGATCATTCCATACCAGATATTTGTTAACACAAATCTGCTTTTCTTTGTCTCCTGCAAGTCTGTTGTTTTAAACAAATTTAAACCTCCGGATACGAACAGAAGGAAGCTATTTTATTTGTTTTCATTTCCAAATGTTAAATATTCCTGTTAACGATCAGAAGTTCACTAGAAGTTTGTAAACAAACCAAAATGCTAAACTAAACAAAATAAAAATGCATTTTATTTAATTAATACCAAAAAGATAGAACCTTAGTGTCTATCATTATTTACTCATCCTCATGGAAGTTCACAACACAACAAATTCAAAATAATTTTATAATCGACAAAGACTGTCAAACTCCAACAAGAAAGTCCATATGACTTCCTATATATCTTCTGAAGATATATCATAGCTTTGTGTGGAGTATATTTGACTATTTTTATGGTGTGTTTTTCTCCATTTTGAAGCTTGACAGTCTGTGATGACTATATAATTAACACTGAATGGATAAATGCATGTGAAGATTCTTTCAAAATTAAATTTTTTACAGCATGTAGGTTTGGAACACCACGAGGATGTGTAAATTATTACAGAATACTATTTCTATAAATAATTTAGGTGTCATGAGTTCAGCTAAAAGAAAGTTTGGATCCTCTGCAACAGCAGATGGATATGGAACAAGTTCCCTGACACTATTCGAACCATTCATAAAAGTGATGGTGGCTACTTGTCAGGCATGTTGCCATCAGCATGACAGACCACGAATTCATGGATCCATGTCAGTCAAACAGCCAGAAAGGGGAGCGCCCAACTCAATCCACTTTGTTTCACTGTTGATCGGGGGGCCCGCACAGAGATTTAAATCACACTTGAAGTCTTTAAGACATCATAAATTTGAGCACGGCATTCCTGCAGTCGGGAGGACTTCAAGAGTGAGAATGCCGGTCAGACCGCAGAGAGACATTATAAATCATGCCCACAGGGGCAGCTTTTATTAATCCAAGCATTCATCATGAGCAGCTGATCGTGTCTGACTGCCGATAAGAGATTTGAGGAGGAACTGCTGCCACATACAAGCTGGATAACATCTATAATCTAGAGATCTCACAAAGGCTACTTTCACACAGTCAGAGGTTAATTCACTAAACAGTTGTGTCACATTTCACACCAAAAACCCGCAGGAACGGGTTAGAACAACGATAGAACAATGCACAGAGGAATGAATGGAACAATATAAGGAGGAATGGATGGGTGAAAGGATGGAATATACAGATGGATGAATAGATGGTATGATAAAACAATATACAGATGGATGGATGAATGGATGGAATGATAGAACAATCTACGGATGGACGGATGGATGGAACAATAGAACAATATACAGATGGATGGATGGATGGAACAATAGAACAATATACAGATGGATGGATGGGTGAAACAATAGAACAATATACAGATGGATGAATGGATGGAATCATGGAACAATATATAAATGGACGGATGAACAAATGGAAGATAGAAAAATATACTGTACGGATGGATGGTTAAATAGATGGATGGAAAAATAGAACAATATATAGATGGATGGATGGAACAATATGGATGATGGATGGAATGATAGAAAAATATACTGTATGGATGGATGAATGGCTTAACAGATGGATGGATGCATGGAATGACAGAAAAATAAAAACAATATACAGATGGATGGATGGAATAATAGATAGATAGATTTTGCCCTGCCCTGCTGTGAACATGAATATATGGATGGATGAACGGATGGATGGAATGATAGAAAAATAAAACAATATACAGATGGATGAATGAAACGATAGAACAATAAATGGATGATGGATGGAACGACAGAAAAATATACTGGATGGATGGATGGATGGCTAAATAGATGGATGGAACGATAGAACAATATACAGATGGATAAAATTATAGAAAAATAAAAACAACATACGGATGGATGGATGGATGGATGTATGCATGGAATGATAGAAAAATAAAAACAATATACAGATGGATGGATGGAATAATAGAAAAATATACAGATGGATGGATGGATTGAGGGAATGATACAACAATGTGCAATAGATGGATAGATTGTCGTTAAGTTCACAGCAGGGCCGGGCAAAATCAGTTTAGCATTCTAAAAAAAGACTGACAAGCGCATTCTGCTGCTGTGTGAACGCAGCCAAAGATAACTTGCTCAGATAACTGGACTGGGGCGTCCTTCTGGGAGGATTTTTTGGGAAGAGAGAATTGTTTAAATAATCTGACAGAGGATATGTCAGATGTTGAAAACGCTGTCACAACAAACCTGCTATGATAACAGGGAGTTGTCTACACAAACCAGAGCAGTGGGGATTTGATCAAACGCTCCAGTACTTAAAAGGAGGAGCAAGTCTCCTGCAGTCACTTCCCATGACAAGAGGGGCTTTGTCTGAACTCAAAGGAAAAGTTTTCAGCAGTCTTTCTAGACAACTAAAGATACTCTAAAAGGATGCAAACTGGAAATCAATTTTCAGCGTGATGTTGAGAGATGTCAAGCGCCTCAAGGCAAGTATGACTAAGATACATCAGCGGCACTAGTGCGCTGTGACAGATCCTGCAAGCTGTGCCTTTCCACAGCTCTCCGGTCTGCTTTTCTTTTGTTCTGTTCAATAAAGCATGGAAGAAGGAGAGGAACAGAGGAACACAAGCATTCATTCACAGGTCAATGCTACTGATGCCTCAGATGATGCATTTAGTGATCGATGGAGAACAAGGTGCACAGTCACCCTAAGGACATTTTTTAATATTTTATGTTTATTTTATTTAAAGAAGAAGAGGAGAGAATAAAGACACGATAGTGCTTTGCCTAATTTGCCTTTTTAACTCAGAGGCCCAGCAAACGCGATTAAGCTTTCCAGCACACTGATGGTGGAACCGTGCAGTTCTCCGAGGACCACGGACAAAGAGTCTCTGTACCTACCTCCGTTTCTCTCCCTCTCATTTTCTCCCTTTGTCTCATTGAGAAAACAGGCACATTTAAACTCTGCCATTTTACACATCCATTATTAATTAGCTGTCAAGGCTGCGTTCTTGCCAGAAAATCTACACTTTGGCAAAACATAGGCCTGAAAAATTTCGGCATAATCCCCACAGGACATTTATCGCGTCTGGGCACTGGGCCTACAACTTCAGATACACATTTTTCAACTGGACTCTTTATAGACAATCATACGACTTTAGCTGAACACCAGCCGGGAAGCAGAGTATATCTCATTACTGAATTATGCACCGGCTGTAGTTTGCATTTTAAACGTGGAAGTGATTACAAAAAATGGCGAGCAGAAATCATGATTGCAATACCATTCATCATGAATCAAGTTCAAGCACTGTGGTTCTGTTTAACCACCAGAGACTGAACTAAAACAAAAAATGATAAAATGGATAGTTTGGACTCCTAACTTCATCATTTTTGTCATACTATTGTTTATTGATTTTGCATTGTGGCTAAGTCTGGAGCATCTCTCATATCTCTTTCACACATGGTGCGAAATGTGATCTGGACATTACCCCAGGTAAAAATCACTGTAACACCCATCTCGTTTGGCTTACTGCTTTAATGAACTGATGATTTAGCTTTCATAAGGGATTAATGAAACTGGTATGATAAGCAGACAATCAGATCTTGGACACACTTAATTTAAGGTTGGCTGATTTAGGCGACATTGTGCTGGACTGAACATACTTGACCCTCTGGATCCAGATGCAGTAGTCTGTGATGTAGAGGTCATTGAGGATATAGGCTGGATCGTTCTCCCGGAAGATCCTATGGATGGCCAGCAGACACTTCAGGACACATGCCTTCCCTGTGACAAAGGAAACAAGCAGTAGATCAGTCTTTTTCTTGTTTTAAGCATAAATCTAAGAAAAGTTAGTGAGGCTTATGCTTAAACCAATGGGGTAACAAAATTCTCTGAAAACAGTTTGATATAGATGGAAATAGCAAATGTGTCTTATTCTAAGGATCCGTGGATTTTTTTTTTTTTAACCAGAATACAAGACAAAAATACAGATAAAAGTGAAGACAGCTTATTTAGTGATCAACTATGCAACTTTTGTTGGTGGAAAAGTGGAAATCTGTGCTGAGCCAACGCTTTTTCAGCACTCAGGAAGATGATTGTATTTTCTATTCTGGCAGATGCTTCCACAACACACAAAACACACCCACAAACACACAAACACCTTAAGGGCACCGTGCCACAGCGATGATATTTGTTGTCATAACACCCGTCTCCCAAATAAGGTGCAAAAATATCCCCTCAGCGCAAAGCAACGGGCTCAGTCATGAAGCGAAAGAAGGCCGTGAGGATTCTCGAGCCGCCCACAGAATAGCCTGGCAGCCGGTGGAGACATTCCAGCCGCCTCAGAAAACAAACAGTGCACTCGCACCGAGGAAAGCCTTACACAAACATTTGGTTCCCATTTAAGCTGGAGCTCTTACCCGGAGAAGCCGTCGTGGCTTCCAGCTTCAGGACATGCGAGAAAAACTCCAGGAACTTGAACCGTACTCTGTCTTTCCCCATTCTTCCTCTCTCTCTCTCTTTCTCTGACCTCCATCCATCTATAATTGAAGGGTTTTCTACTTTTCTTCACTGCTCCCTGGGAGAGTGGAGGAAAAGTAAGGTTTGGATTCTTCCGAAGACCAGCTGTGGGACTGTGCGGTGCAGTGTGTGCTGGGTTTAGATTGCATGTTGAGCCAGTTAATCATGTGCTGCAATAAGGCGTCTCAGGGGAAGAAATTGAGGAGAAGAGAGCAAAGAAGAGAGAGAAGAGGAATGGGGAGACAAGGTTAGATTCAGGCCCTGGAAGTACAGATGGTAAAGGTCCACGGGGTGCCAATATTTAAAAGAACAATCTCACGAAGCCTGTTTAAAAAACATGCCTAGGTCATATTTCACCAAGAAAGTCAAAAGAAATAAAATGAAACCCACTTTTATGGACATCAAAAGTGTGCTTTTTATTTAAAAAATAAATCATCAAGTGCATGCATCAGCAACCATTTGAGCCTGAAATGTGGCTCTATTTCCATTTCAGACTTTTAAAAGCACAACAAAGAGATTCAGTCACTGGTAAAACTTCTAATATAACAATGATATATACAGGTGCATCTCAATAAATTAGAATGTTGTGGAAAAGTTCATTTATTTCAGTAATACAACTCAAATTGTGAAACTCGTGTATTAAATAAATTCAATGCACACAGACTGAAGTAGTTTAAGTCTTTGGTTCTTTTAATTGTGATGATTTTGGCTCACATTTAACAAAAACCCACCAATTCACTCTCTCAACAAATTAGAATACTTCACAAAACCAATAAAAAAAAAAACATTTTTAGTGAATTGTTGGCCTTCTGGAAAGTATGTTCATTTACTGTATATGTACTCAATACTTGGCTCCTTTTGCTTTAATTACTGCCTCAATTAGGCGTGGCATGGAGGTGATCAGTTTGTGGCACTGCTGAGGTGGTATGGAAGCCTAGGTTTCTTTGACAGTGGCCTTCAGCTCATCTGCATTTTTTGGTCTCTTGTTTCTCATTTTCCTCTTGACAATAATAGAGAATATATGGGGTTCAGGTCTGGTGAGTTTGCTGGCCAGTCAAGCACACCAACATGGTCATTTAACCAGCTTTTGGTGCTTTTGGCAGTGTGGGCAGGCGGCAAATCCTGCTGGAAAATGAAATCAGCATCTTTAAAAAGCTGGTCAGCAGAAGGAAGCATGAAGTGCTCCAAAATTTCTTGGTAAACGGGTGTAGTGACTTTGGTTTTCAAAAAACACAATGGACCAACACCAGCAGATGACATTGGACCCCAAATCATCACAGACTGTGGAAATTTAACACTGGACTTCAAGCAACTTGGGCTATGAGCTTCTCCACCCTTCCTCCAGACTCTAGGACCTTGGTTTCCAAATGAAATACAAAACTTGCTCTCATCTGAAAAGAGGACTTTGGACCACTGGGCAACAGTCCAGTTCTTCTTCTCCTTAGCCCAGGTAAGACACCTGTGACGTTGTCTGTGGTTCAGGAGTGGCTTAACAAGAGGAATACGACAACTGTAGCCAAATTCCTTGACACGTCTGTGTGTGGTGGCTCTTGATGCCTTGACCCCAGCCTCAGTCCATTCCTTGTGAAGTTCACCCAAATTCTTGAATCGATTTTGCTTGACAATCCTCATAAGGCAGCAGTTCTCCTGGTTAGTTGTGCATCTTTTTCTTCCACACTTTTTCCTTCCACTCAACTTTCTGTTAACATGCTTGGATACAGCACTCTGTGAACAGCCAGCTTCTTTGGCAATGAATGTTTGTGGCTTACCCTCCTTGTGAAGGGTGTCAATGATTGTCTTCTGGACAACTGTCAGATCAGCAGTCTTCCCCATGATTGTGTAGCCTAGTGAACCAAACTGAGAGACAGTTTTGAAGGCTCAGGAAACCTTTGCAGGTGTTTTGAGTTGATTAGCTGATTGGCATGTCACCATATTCTAATTTGTTGAGATTTGAGATTTTAATTTGTTGGGTTTTTGTTAAATGTGAGCCAAATTCATCACAATTAAAAGAACCAAAGACTTAAACTACTTCAGTCTGTGTACATTGAATTTATTTAATACATGAGTTTCACAATTTGAGTTGAATTACTGAAATAAACGAACTTTTCCACGACATTCTAATTTATTGAGATGCACCTGTATGTGATTATCATTTTGGTTGCACAGCATTTTATTTCATTAGAATACACAGCTGCTTTTTTAGTGGAGAAAGATTTTTTTTTTTTTTGTTATTTTAATAAAATAAAAGATCATGACAGTGTAATTGTGCTTATTTGTCATGAAAATCATGTAAAAATACAAAACAAATAAGAGGTCCATCAAACAGACATTTTCTTTGATTTTAGCATGAAATATGACCTGGATATGTTGTTGACAAGCTTGGTGAGATTTAGCCTCAAACCACCAATTTATTAATCATACAAAACTGTGACACTGACTGCTAGCTGTGTGGAAAACCCTTACATGACTGAACAAAGCAGCTAACCTCGAGAAACAGCTGCAAAAATTACATTAAAGAACATTGACATCAAATTATGCTGCATCAAATGGCCTACATCTATCATCATGAATTCTGCAATGTACTTCTTAAGATTGATCACGTTGGGTTAGAGATGACAATTCCTGCAGAGCAAAACAATGAATCTCAATAAGCTACGATGGAACTTGGCAAAAAAAAAAGTCAAGCTCTGACTGATGTGAAAGAGTTTTTAAAATGCCATGAAAATGAACCTGCTTCCAAATCAAAAGACAAAACAACTTCCCCAAATGAAACAATTATAATGTATAATTGATCAAACTGATTGATTAAATTGATCAAAAATGACAATAAAAAAAATTTATGATGTTACAAACTATTTCTATTTCTTATTTTCTAGTCAAAGAATGCTTCAAACAGATCTATCATGGTTTGCACAAAAATATTAAGCTATTTTGAAGATACAATAACAATAAATCTTTCTTAAGCACCAAATCAGTCAAAAATGATGGATCAGGTGACACTGAAGACTAGAGTTTTGACTGCTGAAAATTCAATTTTACATCACAGAAATAAAATCACATTTTAAAATATACAGTTATATTAAATTCCATCTGTACATACATTTTTATGAAGGGGTATTTACATCAGCAATTAAGCTGAGTATATATATATATATATATATATATATATATATATATATATATATATATATATATATATATATATATATATATATATATCTATCTATCTATCTATCTATCTATCATGGGGCTATGGAGGTAGCTACAACAAAAAGTTGGGATACACTGCTCTAACTGGCAAGCCGATACCAGTGCAGAGCAAAACAAGTGGAAACCGAATCCAAGCTATGCAGTTAAATTAAATACAGGCAAGCCTCTGAAAGTTCAGATTATATACGAGCGTTTATATTTGCCCACAGTGCATCTTCTAGGCCGTTACCCACAGTCTCCCTCCTCGATCTCCTTGAGGGCCCGCTGGCTTTAGCAGGATCTCTCGGAGAACAACCAGACAAGCTGCCAGAGGGCTGTTCAAATATTTACCCCTGGATAGCATTTCCATCACGACTTTACTCGTGCAGCATCATTAATGGGTTTGTTTTCCTACTAACTACAACTGTTTGCTTTCACTGCTGCTTAAACGAAGTGCCTCAAATTAGAGTACACACACATCAGATACACACCTCCATTCATGTTCTGCCGACAAATTAATTACCCAGGAGTCACAGTGTGACAGGGCAGTCTGCTTTCCGAGGGGAGTCACACCGCTGTTACCGTTCATTAAAGGGGAGCCTTATTGCACGTGGGGCTTTGATGGTTGTAAATCTACAAATTGTAGACTGGAGTGAAATGTCACAGACTCTGCGTGAAAATATACGCCAGTGAGCAGATTACAACTCAGCGGTGTGTTTACAAATCTGTACCTTGAGGAGAAGAGTAAGAGGACCAGTGTAAACCTCAGAGAGCAGATGGATATTATCCTATCAAGGCACATTTAAAAACCTCTAAGGGCAGACAATTATTCTGAAATACAATTTCAACTCAATTATGGAGCGTTCCGCATTGACAGTGATTTAATTTCAGGAGATCACCAAGTTGCTGCACTGCTGGTCGCTAGCAGGTGTTTCTACATAGTTGATCAGGAAGATCACAGGGGCGCTCTTCCATTGTTTGTTACTACTCATTTGCACAGAGTTCAACATTAACAACTGCACCTCTAACTGTCACATCCAAAACCAAACTTCATTGGAAATTAAACTTCTGCTGTCAGTGTAAACAGTATTCGATGCAGTGCCATGGTCCATTGAATTGTTCCTCATGGATCAATGGAGCATTAAGGGGCACCTATTATGTAAAATCCACTTTTACATGGTGGACATAAATGTGTGTTGGCAGTGTGTGAACACAACCACCCAACAATGATAAACCCTCACTCCTTATTTTTAAATCGCCATTAAACCAAATCAGTCTCACTAGGCCCGTTTTGATTCTCTAAGCAATGTGATGTCACACTGCATAGGGCGCAGCCACGACGGCTGATTGACAGCCCTGCATTGTCGTAGTTTTCGCCCTCAGCGGTTGTACGCTGTCTTCCATTTTCTCCGCTCTTGAGCAGCTGCAACGTCAACAATGTCTCGCAAGCAATCCCGGTGTTCTGTGTTTGGATGTAAGACTGAACATTAGAGTCTTCATTTCTCCCAACATTGGCCACTAAGGACACAGCAGATTACTTCTATTTTTCAAGGTTATACGCCTCGAAATCTACCTAAATTCGTTTATGTCTGTGCAAACCATTTCACTCCAGACTGCTTTGTGAATGTCATGTCCTTATAATGCTTAGCGTTTTAACCGTATTTGTGTGTGTACATTATCGAAGTATTTTAATTGATCAGTGCCGCGTTTGTGAGATCAGTTCGCGCCGCGCTGTCCGTTTGGTAGATGACAGGTCAGTGCGGCGCGAGCTCTGTAACATCATGCTGATTCATCCCACTTTCAGTGCATTTGGCTTCCCATATGTATGACTAAATACCGGTTCTCTCGCTCTGTCATGTTGCTTCTAACAGCTGTTTATTGCTGTCATGCAAAGCAGAGAGACGTATACGCTACGCCCTCTTCTGGAGAAGAGGCGGGAATATGCAGCTATTTTTAACCAAAAAAAAACACAAAAAAAAAAACAGAAAAAGTTACGGACTGCAGCTTTAAAGAATAGGGTTTTTTGCCCACCTCTGAAAGGATTTCCCAGCTGACGTCACCAGGTCGCCTCCTTTTTCAACCACCTGTCACGCATGATTCAACCAGTTCCTGTTGGAGGAACACTGAATTTCTTCACTGAATGACCTTTTATGGGCCTAAAATGGATGGAAACACTGTTTTACATTGCCTTTATGGAATCTTCCATGAGTACTTTTTTTTTTTTTTTTTGCCAGCAGAAGAAGCTGTCAGTACCTGACATGAACCTGTGATCGGTGAGGTGTGATTTTGCTTATCTAATCTTGTTCTGCCATCTAGTCTCTCTTCTGACTTAACTTCACAATCAACCATACCCTGCTAATCCCAAATCTAACAAGGCCTGTAATTGCAGTTATTTATAAGCGCTAAAATCAACGTGTTGGATAATCTCACCACACACACCTGAAAACGTGTTTACACAGCACTTCTGTCTCTCCCACAGATGGCTTCTTTGATTTAAAGGTTGCTCTTCTCTCAGAGATATCAAAGCCAACAGTGTCTACTCTGCAGAATTGCTGATTTCTTCAGAAGTGAGGAGACATCCCTCTCGGATTCCCTCGTTCTTAACCTCCCTCCCACTTACGTTGACAGAACAGCAAGACTAAGCACACCAAGACATGACCAATCTGTTGACTTTCCTGTCATAGAAAACGTCTTTTACCAAAGCACCCCGCTGTTCAGGGAGGGTTGGTGAGCGTCGTGTTAAATTTGGTCCCGAGTGAGCCGCTCTGTCTGCTGTGGGTAAATATAGGTTGCCTGTCAAGCTCTTGTTCTCATTAGTCCCTTAAAGTCAACATGAAATAGCATTCCCAGCTCACACTTCAGTAATGTGATGTATTTCCGAGATTAACTAAGAAAAAAAAAACCCAGTAAAAATATCTAAACATTCCTAAAATCAGATAAATTCACTTGCGAAGCAAAACTGAATAATAATATTTAAGACTTGTTTTGAACAGTTGAACATAAATTTAGTTTTTATTAAATACATAATTAAATAAAATAATGAAATAGATTAATAAAAATAAATTAAAATAACTTTTGAGCTTTCAATATTCGAGATATACTCTCATTTTTTTGGACAAGGATTTTTGATGAACACATGAAGGTTGAAGGTCAGGTTCATTCTCAAGAATATCTCAATGTATGCCAATATTAAAACCTCTTATTTTTATCTTAAACAGTAAAAAAAATATATCAGTAGCAAAAATAACATCTTTAACAGTAGTCTAAAACAGTCTTAACTAGCTTTTTGGTTACTGCTTATTAAAATTTAAAGATTGCGAACATCAGAAATGTGTATTAAAGCAAACAGGTCCATTATGATTACTTGTTGACTTTAATTGTTGTTTTTCTGAATATCTCCATAACTGTCAAATAAATGTTAATCAGATAATTTTAAGAAACCTTCCCCCATTGAAGTTGAAAGAAGTATGCTTGCTTTCATTGTGGTGGCAGCAGGGATTCTGGTAATGAGGTGGAAGCACTGCAGGGTTTATAGGGTGAGGAACAGGTCACACGTTTAGTCTTGACCCTCAACCTGATCCCTTGGTGGCTTGGAAATGGCTAAAAGGTCTGGGTTTAATCTTTAAGTAAAGAAAGAGAGACAGAACTCACCAGACTGAAAAATGCAAGCAACGTCTTTCACAGCTCTTGTGATCAGGGAGAAGTGCCGATAGAGCGGGTAGCACAATGTCCTTCTGCCGAAAGACACCAACACATCTTGTACAGAGTGATACGTCTGTAACACACACACACACACACACACACACATAAGCATGGTCCGTAAATTGCTCCAGATCTGTCCATGCATATTACATCAATCATTTTTTAACTCCACTGGTAATTACAGCAATTTGCTCTAATTATTCCCAACGACTTCCCGTTTTATTAGCAGGGTAAATAGTAGGTCAACTTTTAAACACCTTGGCAAACGGCGTGCTTAATTGTAGACAGTGCTTAATCGCTTGCCTCCGAGTTCTTCATAGTCTAAGCATCCACAGACAAGCGCTTTGGGGAAAAAAAAAAAAGAAAAAAATAAAAAAGTCTTTTTTTCTCTCTCCCTTTTCTCTTTGCGTTTTCCAGCCTCCCACTCTCCCTCCCCTCCGCTACTCTCTTAGCAGCTTGTTAAGAATGCACCCGGAGTCATTCTAGCATGTCATCATAGCTCATGCACTCCCCCAGGCTATTAAACACTGGTGTAAATAAGCCTGCTGAGGGGGGCGGCTCACCGAGCACTGCCGGCCGGGGTTTACAGTGGTTAGGCAAAACAGAGGGTGGGAGAGGAAGAGAAATGAAGGAGATTGAGAGAGAAAGAAAGTAGGAGACAATGATAGGGTGTTGAGGAGAAACTACATTAGCATTTCCTGAAGGAAATACCAGTGCTTGCAAGATAGCTAAAGAATAGCGTTGAGGTTTTAGGACTCTTCGGTTTCAAGTCTTTGTTCTGCAAAAATGAAAGCGGTGTCTTGCGTTCTATTGGCTGTGCACAAGAATCGTCACACAATGCAACAGCATCTTTGCAGAATGAAGATGGCAATAAATGGTTAAAAAAAATGCAAGAATGAAATGTTAGTATGCAAATAATAGCAAGAATAATAACCTATTGTAATTTGTTACACAAAAATGTGAAATATTTCTATCATCATTTACTCATCACATTTTGTCAGATCTCAGTGAGAGAACCAGATCAGTCTTGAATGAAGGCTGTCATTCAGCCTGACTTTATGAACTGGATCGACCAATTCACTGGAAAGTAAAAAAATCACTCAAAATAACAACTTATATGCTTTTAATGAGAAATAGCAATAGACAAAAAAATAAATAAATACAAACTACAAATAAATTAATTACATTATAATAAAAAATGTAATTAAAACATATTAAAGATGAAGAATTGCCATTATTTGGCCATTATCTTTTTCTTTTTTTAAAATTAAACTATTAACTAAATTAAATTAAACCGAACAACTCATATGGTTTTAATAATAAAAAAAAAAAAAAGAGTTTCAAGTGGGCTAAAATATATACAATATTAATTTAATAACTTTTTTTTTAAACTACTGACAAGAACCATAGCGACAAATGACTCCAATTTGTCAACAAATAATTCAGTAAGGTTTTGTGCACTGGAGCGATCAGTACATTGAAAATAAGTTTTTATGAACTATGAAGGAGAACTAGGCCAGGTGTCAAGATTGTTCAGTAAATAACAAAAATGGTCCGTTTCTCACATAAAGCCTCAAGTCACAAACTAAAAACACAGAACACAAAAAGCTGAAATGATCTACAAATCCAATTTTGAGCCTGTACTTTAAATCATTCAGGCTGAATTAGTTGCAGAATTAATACTTGAGGTCAAAGGTTAAAAACAAACTCCTAACATGAATGTTTGAGGAATATCAATGTAGCACTGCTTTGCAAGCACTAAAAAGGAAACAGTGAACGAGACAATGAGGGGGCAGAGAGTTTGTGCTATGTGTGTGTGAGAGAGAGAGCAGGCAGTTGGAGGATGTCATTACCACCCTTCCATTATCAGTATTGCAGTGGAGTGCTGGCTCTCAGCGCTCTGAGCTGGGAGAGGTGTCGGGTTACTCGTCCTCATTGTCACACTAGCCGTGGAAATATGGGGGATTAGGGACTGCTGCCGCCCCAGGAGTCAGGATACACACACACGCACACAAGGTTTGGAGCTCTCACTCAAACCACACGCAAGCAGTTTAAGGCTGAATTTCTCTCTCGCTATGGCGTTAACTTTGGCACAGGATGCATTATGCGGATGGTGAAATGTAAATGCCTGTCTGCTATACACACATGCAAGTTTATGCAAACTACTGATAAGCAGGAGTAATCGAGAACTCAGGAGAGACAATGATTGTTCATGAAAACGTGTTACTGGATCGTTTGTGAACTTTGAAAGAGTCCTTTTTTCATATTGCGATTGGTTACAGGAGCATTTTGGGCGGTACCTTGTGACCCGATTTGCAGGATATGTTTGTTCCAAAACAGTAAAACTCCACCTTGCTCTTGTGATTGCTTGTTTTTTGGTTCCGTTGCACAGCATTTTTATATTTAGACAAATTAATGGGTGCTGAAAACTATTTTTGTTGCTGCTGGTTAGGATACATGTTAAGAATAGAACAACTTTAAAGTTGCTAAGCTTTCAGATGGACAGTGGCATAATCTAGTAATCTGCATGTATTGCAACGTCAGCAGTGGCTTCAAAAGGGAGATTCCATCAGAGGAAGACAATGTCTTATGTAATGTAATCAAAACACTCCATACCCTTATTTTAGGCTTTGTTCAGGCAGGCAGCAGCATTTAGGATGTTAAGCACAAGTAACGTCATTAAAGTCTACAATACTTTTTGGAGCTGCGTCTGAAAACACTCCCTTTCTAGTTTCTTACATAACAAAGCAGTGTTATTTTAGTAGTATTTACATGATGTGAATTTTAACCCATTTAATCCCACCGGTCACAATATTGACCGTAAAAAAGTTGTTCATTTATAAAGCTCTACAAACCATACCGACTGATGTTTTAGCGCACTTCCTGCAAATATGGAAAAAATAAAGGGTTTCAATTAAATATGTGCAGTTTCACATGATTAGTGCAGTTTATTTCTTGTTTGGACCTTGAGCAGATGATGGATGCATCAAAGCTCCAAAACGAAAGGCTAGTAAAGTATGTTAACAATGATATGACACAGATTTTTGGTACACATTATCTTTAGGGTGTCTACTATTAATATATGCGTTTGCATATATTCAGTTTTGTTGAGTGTGGTCATAGAGTGAGTAAACATGTTGATGGTCACAATAGTGACCGGTGGGATACACAATTTTTCACAAATTTGTCCAAAAATATTTCAAAAAATAATTATTGATTATTTCAAAGGGTTACTAATGACACATCATTTGGATATTTTCATGTCTGGGAAAATTTGGGATTAAATGGGTTAATATAGTTGATTCATATTATGAATTGCTTTATTTTAATGTTAAGTTTTCTTTTTATTTTAGTTTTAGTAATTGTATGTGCTTTTGTCATTTTTATATTTCTATTTAGATTTAATAAATTTTTTATTTCAGTTCGTTTTAGTAATTTTAATACTTCAGCTTTAAATTTTCCATCTAATGTCTATCATTTATTTTACTTCAGCCATATTTAAATTACCAAAAAAGATTGTTAACAACACTGTGACATAAACTGTGGCATTCATTATGTTGACAATCATGAACGAATAAACAAGTCGGCGGTATCTCCATGCATGTGTAAAATCTGAATGCGCAAAAATGCCTTGAGTTCAGCATGATAGACATGAGCAGAGGCACAATTTCCATATTTTTCAACCTTTCTTTCCACAGTGACAGCTACTCTCACTTGTAGTATGAGAACGTCTTTTGGCATTGTGAGATGCTTACATTATTGCTATAGCAACTGAAGTAGATACACCGGATATTGACTACACTGTTTGAACAAACAGATCAGATTTAATCACAGAACGGCAATGCAGACAGTCAGTCCTAAAGATCGGATCTGAAAAACAACTCATGCGAAAAAAGCCCGAGTCTCCATAAGTTAAAATCACTCGCTCATTCATTCATTTGTTTGTGCATTCAAGGCCATGTCACATTTTGTTAAGCTGCTAAATGTAGCAAATACCTCCAGCCAGCTGAGAGTACCGCTGAGCTTCCTGATGGTCCAGGCTGACTCTACCTGCAAATCACAACAACATCAGTCAATACTGTAATCAATGATGCTGTGTACGCTAAACGAAACTCAACTGTACTGATGTCAGACGCTATACAACACAGACTCTACAAAGCTGGACATATAACTATGACACACACTTATCCTTCATGTTGCATACAATTCAGCATATTCTATAATACTGACCATTGCTGTGAATGCAATGACGTCACAAACAAACTAAAATTGCTTTTTTCATTTTATTTTTGGCATTTTTGTCTCTGGATGCATAATGTATCAGTACAGCATCGGTTATTAGCAAATATTACAGATTATTTCAATTTTTTCCCATAGCAACTTGAACTTTCTATTCATCAACTAATCCTGAAAAAATGTATCACGGTTTCCACAAAAATATTAAGCAGTACATCTGTTTAATAATAAATGTTTTCTGAGCACCAAATCAACATATTAGAATAATTCCTGAAGGATCATGTGAATAGTGAAAATTTGCTATTGTCATAACAGGAATAAATGACATTTTAAACAATAAAATAGTAAAAAACTGCTATTTCAAATTGTAAAAATATTCCAAAATATTACTGTTTTTACTGTGTGTTTAATTAAAAAAAATACAGCCTTCTGGTATGCATAAGAGACTTCTTTCAAAAACATTTTTTTGTTTTTTTAAATCGTACTGAAAGTAATTACATATATTTATACATTTAAAACTATATTTTGTGGTATCCGTTAGAAACATAATATTGTATATCCCTATTTGGTCAATTTTCATTAAGTCAAAAGGGGTGAAAGAACAAGAAATGATGGTGAAAAGAGAGGAAAATGTGTCTGGATTAAAACTTACGTCAGTCACATGAGCACCATGGCTCAGTGCACAAGCGTTAACCACCAACCAAGCCACAGCTCCAAGGCTAAATTTATCACTTTAGACAAGAGAATGTTTTAAGAAGGTTTGATATGTTCTCTAGCTATTATGATTGAACCAAAGCCCAGATTTTAACTGTACATTTAACATATGTTGAAAGCTTTGGAGTCAATCCAGCAGAGTTCTTCACAACCGAAGCCCTTGCAACATTCTAGTACTTCAGCTTCAGAAGCAGTGTCTTAAAACATAACCACGATTTTCATATTTTTCAAACTTATTTTTACAATTACTACCATGTGCAGTGGCCTCCAAAGAGATTCTTGGGACTGTCTGGAAAACATTACAGGAATGTACCAACTTCCTGGAGCTTTGGTGCACGTGAAAATGCCAGGACCCGCACACCAAACCCACTTACTAGCAGAGAAATGTCTGTGGCGAACAAGCGTACACTTACATTGTGCTCTCCCTCTGTAGTGCGCACATCATAGACATACGCGAGAATGATGTCCACCAAACCGAGCCAGGCGTGGAAGCGTGCTTTCTTATCCAGCAAGTACGAATGGTTTGTGAATTTCCTCATCTGCTCTTTTTCTTCTTCTGTGAAAGTTATTGCTGGAAGTACAGAGAGAGAAACAGAGACATTCAGTGTTGTTTATCAAGTTATCTCAGGGAGGTACAGTCGAAGTCAATCTCTGATAAATTCTCCCTGAAAAACAAGTATAAACGCAGGGCTCCAGCAGGGAATGATGGATGCCTCTGCTCTGCTGAGAGCTTTAAGAAACAAAAGCATGTTCGCCGCAATTATTTTTAAATCAGAGTCGGAGACGAGGCTTTTGAAGCATAATAAAGTTACCGCACGGGAAGAGCAAAGTTACAATGCTTGATTGATGCCCTAAACTGACTTGATACTGCACCAGGGAGGAAGGAGTCAAAGGCAGGGCAGCAAAAGAGAGAGAGAGAGAAAGGGCAAGTCAGCACTTTAGTAGCAGCTGAAAGTGATCCCCTTCTTGGCTGCAGCACTGCCCCTGATAGAGCCCCTCGTGTGCATGCTTGCATGTCCATATACACACACACTTAAAACTAGTGCTGGCAGAGGTCGAGTTCTGGCTCTGTTGGGAGCTGCTGGATTCCAGCGACATGACGACTGAACAGCTCCCCCATTTTCTCTCCCTCTCTACCTGATTTACCCTCTAATACAGCTGCCTCTGCCTGGCAGGAAACACTGACTCCTGTGAGCCGAGGAGGGAGTTCAGATCCACCCCAGCTCTTGTCTTATCTTTATATTAACCAATTACAGATTTTGTTTTTGTTTCTTTGTCGTTTATGAAGGAACTCTTAGAATTTGTGCAACTGTTATATGGTAGGATAAAAATTTCAAAACTGTTCCATCTATATAAACAATTGGTGTTTTAAAGAAACAGTTCATCCAAAAAAATAAAATAAATAAAAAAATAAAAAACTATCATCATTTACTCAACCTTATTCTAAACCTGTAGAGTAGTTGGGTTGTAGTGATCCAAAAAAATAAAATAAAATAAAAAAACAAGCACCAAAGACCAAAGCAGATAAAAAAAATAGTAAAAAGTAATTGTGCAGTATATCCATTTGCTGAAGCCATACGCTAGATTTGTGTGAGAAACAGACTAAAATTGAATTCATTATTCACTGATTCAAATCTCAGCAGTGCGATATGAATATGTGCATACTCAGATTTGGTCACAACAGAAATGAAAACCAAGAAAACGCATTAAAGAAAAACCTAGTGTGACATGTTGACATGCCATATATGAATATACACATTTGAAACCAAGGCTGCATTTATTTGATCAAAAATACAGTAATTCTGTGAATTATCACTATCATTTTAAAGAACTGATATCTATTTTAATATATTTTAAAATGAAATTCATTCCCGAGATGGCAAAGCGGAATATTCAACAACCATTACAACCATAAGTCTTTGTTGTCAAACGATCCTTCAGAAATCATACTAACGGTAGCTGAATGGTAGTGTACATTAAAGGTAAACTTGTCTTATTTCAAAGCTGCTCTATTGACAATACACACGAGAACCACTTGAGTATCTTCACCTCCTCCTCTTCTGGTGTTGAGTGAATTGCATTTCTGGCTGTATGCGAACAAAAAAACTCATGTATTGTGAACACGCCAGATTTGAACATATGTCAGTGAATGAGGAGTTAAATATTGCCTTGTTCCTCACAGAAAGATATTCAGAAGGATTAAGCAGCATGATACAAAGGAAAATAGCATTGGTCACCATCCACTTTTGTTTTATCAAAAGTGGAGTCTGTGGATTGACTGATTCATTATAATCACCTGACATGTGTCGTCTGTTATATAATCACTGAGAAACAAAGAATTGTCACACTGATGAAGGCAGAAAATGCTTGTCTATTTTATCTCCTGCTTTGATTTTAATAAAAGACTTAAGTGCCGACCAACCTTTGTAATGATCAAAAAGAGCAGCCTGGACATTCTGCTAGATAATTACTGAGTTCCAGAAAAAAATAAAAATAAAAATCTGGGGTTTTGAATCACTGAAAAAAAACAAATAGTTAAATTTACTTAATTTTTATTTTGCAAGTTTTTGCACGCATATTTTTAAAGTAAAATTGAAACACGGAATTAAGTAAAATCTACTTAACTAAGTTATCTAAAATGAGTAAATTTAACGTGGCCAGGTAAAGTTTGATGGTAATTTCTACTTAATTATTTTAAGTTTACCCTGCAATACACAAGTACATTTCACAGTTGTAACAATTTTACAGTCACGGTTTGTAAACTTCACTCAAACAACATAGCACTGAAAAAAAATGCATATAAAGCATGTGGTTAAGTTACAATCACGTATGTAAGCAAGCAGACTGCTCGTTATTCATTTTAAGGTAATAATGTTGACCCAATATAGTTATTAATTATTTGGTACATGATACACAATGACGGTGATAATCAGTGAATAGTGTTTATGAATGGGTCATTTTGAGTAAGAAATGAACCCCAGATGTCACAAAACAGCAAGTTACTTCACCTAACAAAAAAAACAGCAACCATAAAACAGTGTAAATACATCTCGAAAACAGCAAAAAATAAAAATAACCTTACTAATTATTCATGCCCAAGTGCATGTTGGGAACAAAGGGATCATGACGTTGAAATTTACTTACACAATCTTTGTAAAAATAACAAACAATTCCAAGTAAAATATACTTATGTTCAAACTTTAAATTCTACAAGCTTAAATTGAGTACTAATATTGAATTTACTCTTTTTTTAAATTTTATTCTTGCCTGAACTAAATTTAATTTAATGTAGAAATTACATTTGTTTTTCTGTAGTATTTACTTCACCACAAAATCATTTTATCAGTGATGACAAAAGGCTATGGAAGCCTATTTCAGTTTCAGATTAATAAATAAATAGGTAAGTGTGACTTTATTTATCTTTACATATTTTATATTTCATTAACTTAATATCTAACAAACAGACTATTTCTCTACACTACTGTAAACTTTTTTAGTTTACTTACACATTTCTAATGTACAAATACTGGCAATGCCTTGTTGGGGCTATAACACACCTTCTTTAAAGGAATGCATTATAATTTGTCATTCATTCAATGGCAAAATCTGCAAAAACAACATCTGACACCACACAGGTGCCCAGACCACTAACACAAGCAGCTATTGGAGTGAGATGGGGGAGTGGAATAATGAAGTGCATACATGCATAAACACATACGGTGAGGCTGTCATCTCCATTGGGACCTAGAGTGTGAAGATACCCGATACACATGGGAAAGCAAGTACACACACACACAAAATAAAGGGAGAAGACAAGGAAGAAGCAGAAATCTTGAATTAGAATCTCAAGCAGTAAACAGAACATGTTTTTATGTGTGTGATCTCTGTCATGCAGGAAGGTTTCTCATCATGAAGACAAAGTGAAAGAATGAAGCCTTTGGGTATACCTATTCACAAATCTGTGAATTGCACTTAGAATGTACCGACAAGCCTGTAAAGTAAATGTCTGGGTATGAGTTTCTCTCTTCCAACAACCACGACTGCACATTTTCTTTTGAGGGCCACAGTGGAATTCATGGCTAACTTGGTGTCCTGCGGTGATAAAACATGACCAGAGGGAAATGATTAAATAATTATTTTGAAAATTGCACTTGAAATCCCCTCGTCACTACTGTGTGGCACAATGTATAAGATGCTTCTTTATCGACTAGTCATGGATCGTGTTATTTCAGTGGTGAGAGTGGGTTGTGGACATTCAACCATTAATCTCAAACCATTACAATGAAATAAAGCCTACCTGGTTTCACATATCTAATGATAGCTAAATGATAATGAATAACGAACAAGCTATCCTAATACCCAAAGAGTGAAGGCCCTAATTAACTAAACGACTTAATGGGCCATATCCAGTCAGGAAAAACTTAGAAAACAGTGAGGAGTAGATATTGGCACCAATTTGTGTGCACTTCACTCAGAATGTTCAGGATGGTCTGTCCAAGCAATTAGTAGCAATTAATCTGCTCCATGCATTCAGCATACTGATGAGAACACTAAAAATATAGTCGTATAGAAGTGCATGTGTGCTAAGTAGCTGCACAATGTTATTTGATTGATTGACAGCAGAGACAGACAGTTTGGAACGCATATCTTGAAATATCTCCATCTCCCTCTGTTTAATCCTTCTCCATCTTCTTCTTCTGTGATAGGACCAGCTGTGTAACCCCCCGTCCCCCCTGCACCAACATATGCTCGCAGCTCAGAGTAATTTCCTCATTCTGTAATCGTGCACTGAGGAATTAGCACACTACTCTAGTGATAAAGAACATGCTGGTGTGGGACACAATCGCTTCTCGGCTGTCCATTTCTGTGCCGCTTTATCACACACGTCTCACACACGTCAATATTCCATGCAACTTTAAACGTGCCAGATAGGTTTTTCAGAGATTGTACTATTACAACAGATGTGCCAAGAACGAAAGAGACAGACAGACAGACAAAACGATGGCTATATAGCTGGATGAAAAATAGAGCTAAGATAAATGTAAAGAAAAAGACAGACAGATTGAAGAAAAGATGAAAAAATAAGAAAAAAGGAATAGATAGACAGACACAATGACAGAACGCTAGATATAAAGAAACACATATAGACAGAACAGGCAGAACAACATAACGATAGACAGACCAGACAAAAAACAGAATGACAGAGAGCTATAATGATGGATAGACAAAGCGATAGATAGATAGATAACAACAGATTAAAGAAAGTACAGACAGAGAACAAGCTGCTTTGTGGGCAAAAAAGTGGGCTGAGAGGTGGTTTGTACCTCGCTGACTAAACTAACTGTGACTCACACACAGCCTCATCAATATGACTCAGCAGTTATAAAACAATGACAAAAACACATATAAATCTCCCAAAGAGTAAAAGTATGAGTATTAAAACAGTGCGAGGGTACAAATAGATTAAAATCTTCAAAAACACTATGCTGTCCTTAGTCTAATATTAGGGTCCCAAGATGATCAGTTTCCTGCAAAGGCGCGCCACCTGCTGGCAGAGACTAGGAACAGCACCTCTGGAAATATTCCATTTTACATTGTAACTTCTTGTGGAAACTTGGCGACCTTAAATAAACCCGAACTAATTCTTCATCCAGACCCATGGAGAGAGACACACAAGACAAAGCGGTAATTATGCACTGAATGTGTAAATGCATTTGGGGAGTTTAACTTTACTCTCTAAAGACAAGGCGATATATTCAATCTGAGGAGGTAAAGGTCTCACAGGTGTCGGACTGTGTTGAAGGGTCCGGGCTCAGTTCTCTCCACCACGGTTTAAACTTCAGCAGGTTTCTGATCTCCTCCTCGTCCTCATACAAGTTCACCCTGCATCAAGAAAAAAAAAAACTATCTGAATGTGTGGATGTTCTGTCATGTGCAAGATGTGAAATGAAATAATGTTTTAAATGTTCTTTTAACTGTAGACAAATGTGATGAAATTCAGTACAGGAACAGACATTTAACAGTGGACTTACATGTAATGGTCAGCACAAAATATTGTGGTCTCTGCGTCTAGTCGATTGCATCTCCTGAGCTCAGGAGCAGTATTGTCAGGATCCTTCACATCAATCACCTCATTCAGCTCTTCCTGATTGACACAAAGCAGAACAATGGGTTGTCCACAACAACTCCAAGTCATTTATTTTTCAAAAGGTCTTGTGTCATCTTTATCACAAACTTTGTAAAAAGACCATGTCTATAGTCTCATCGGGGACAGATGTTCTTACTTGAAGTCTGGTGAAGACTCCAGACCTAAGGTTTCCAAAGCCATACTTGTGGTATTCTTTCAGCGTCTCTGCTGGGGTTTCAGTGTAAACCTCCTGTACTATCTGCCAATCAAACTCCTCCTCTTCATCTTCCTCCTCACATCCTCCACCACAGGCTTCTGAAAGAACGCCAACAGAGGGCGTTCAGTGAATACAGAATGAGTGGAACATGAAATTAAAATAGACATCAGAGGAAGGTGCTGGAAGATGATCAGTTTTTCATACCCAAAGGAGAATTAAACCTTACCTGTGTCCTCCACCAGTGGTTTGGCTGACCTTGATCCCTTAGGAGCCAGGAGACTGGTGAGCATCTCCAAACCCTCAAAGTGCTGTCCGGCTGTCTCTTTAGGGACACACAGTGTGAAGAGGCCTGATACATACACACATACTTAAAGTCAGGTAACATAGAGACAAATCATTTATACTGTTTTTTGACATACATTTGAGTGAAACTGATTACTGAAAAAGAAAAAAGAAAAAAAAAAACATGTAGGATGGGGTTCAAACTATCAGTTGTTGATTGGCTGGAGGCTGATCTGAATGTAAGATTGCAGTCATTTTTAAGAAAAAGGTTCAAGAGGGCTAAATGATTGGAGAATACTAAGCATTATGCAATCAACTAAATGACTGCATAATACTAAGATGCTGCAATGCAGTTTCTGAATGCGTTCTGAATTATTGTTAAAGCAATTTTTAGGGTTAATAGGTTGTTCTTTTTAGGGCATTACTAGGTGAGGTTACCTGTATGTACTGGACCAAGTCTGGACCAAGAGTGTCTATTCTTTGCTTGTCTTTGCTAATTTTTTCTGCAATTCTGTTTGGTTCCAGTAATAATGGTGCAAGCTCATTAGGCAAGCAACTTTACATATTGCATTGGCATTGAAACAAAACAGTAGGACACAAAAAAATGAACCCATGGACTGAATCAAATCCCTGACCTCCTCATTTTTTTTCCAATAAGTAGTTGATATTTCCGTTACATCATAACTTTAAAGTGACAGTTCACCCAAAAAAAAAATTAAAAATCTGTTCTTTCTTCTGTGGAATGCAAAAGATTTTTTTTTGTCCATACAATGAAAGTCTGTGGTGTACAAAACAACATTCTTTAAAATACCATCCTTTGTGTTTAACAGAAGAAAAATAGAAAACAGAATAGAATAGAAAAACACTCTCCCCAGCTGCCATTGGTCTAGCAAACAGATAGTCCCACCCCAAACTCATGCCATTGGTTAAACCACTGTTGCCGTGTAGGTCTGGTCGGGATTCTTAAACAAACAGAGGAATGTTTTGAAAGCAGCCACAATATTTACTCTTTTCTGGGAAATCAGCCTACATGTGGCTTACTTATAGTTGTCTCTACCTATTAAGCTGCGACAGGAGAAAATATTTTAACCATTAAAAATGCTCACATCACCCTTAAAATGACAATAATTGCCTTGATTGTAATCCTTACAGATTTGTGAACGATTTATAATTTCTTATGTAAACACAGAAAGCAATTAGAGGTACTTTATGATGGAAGACTGCTAAATTATTCACTGGCTGTCGATCAAAGACAAGGCGTTGAAACGAGGCCAATGAGATGTCAAGCAGAGGATCCCGTGGCCATTAGGTATAATTAAAAGCGCTAATAGGCAGCTCATTAAAAGACATGTCGGGACTACGGCAGATCGGTCAGACACAATCACAGCACTGCTTCTGCTGTTTCTTTCTGAATAAAAGATTGATAAGCACTGCACAAAAGAGAGCGAGCACAATCAAAGTGAAGGTGGATCATAATAAAGAAAGAAGAGAGTGATGGAATCAGTGAGATGGATCGTTATGATGCTGACAGCTCAACCGACTGATTAAATGTGAGAATTCGTTGCTATAATTAAGACAGCAAAAGAGAGAAAGAAAGAGAGGATCTCCATTTCTAAAACTGTGTTCATTATTCCCATTACTGAAAACAAATATCATTTTAACTAAGCTGGTTTGCTGGTCTTAGTTGGACCAACTTGGGCTGTTTTCAGCTAGACTAGCTGACTGCCTAGCTAAACCAGATAAAAGCAGTTGGGCCAGGTTGAAAGACCATCTTAAAACAGCTGAAACATTTCAAGACCAACTTAGACTTTAAGTGTTTTTAGCAGGTATTACTTGTTGTTTAAAGATACAGTTCAATCAAAAACTACAACTCTGTTGTCATTTACTCATGTTGTTCCAAACCTGTATGAATTTCTGTTTTTCTGGGGAACGTAAAAGATTTGATAAATGACTTTTTCCCATACAATAAAATTCAATGTTCACCAAAACTGTTTGGTTGCAAACATTCTTCAAAATATCTTCTTTTGAGCTTCACAGTAGAAGTACAATTCATATTGAATTTTCACTTTTGGGTGATCTGTTCAACTCTTTTTATTATTTTATGTTATTGAAGACGCACAAAGAGTGAGGATGGAAAATTATGAGAAGGAAACAACTCCAAACCCATGCTTCTCACGTCTGCACAATATCTGGTGTGTGACAGTGTGCTAATTGCTAATCCATCATAGTGATTTTTGATCTTCGACTTTGTTTTCTTATGTAAACAGGAATTTGTGGAAAGAACAAAATTGTTGGGGCAAAAAATCAGAGGGATTATGTTCCACACATTACATGCCGAACGGTTACAATCTCAAAGTCTGTGCTTTGAGACAACCTTGCATTAAACAACCTATAATTTTAGACCCACTAGAAAGATTAAAACGGTGTTACGTTAAAATGACAATAATTGCTTTGACTGTAGTCATTCCAGATTTGTGCATGATTAATAATTACTTGCTACTCTCTGTAAATACAGAAAGCAATTAGGTGTTCTTTATGAGAGACTACTGCTAAATTATTCACTGGCTGTCGATCAAAGTAGACACGCTGAAACGAGGCCAAATACACGTCAGAAACAGGTTCCTGTAGCCATTACTAAGCAACTGGAAATCTTCATGCTATTTGGAGAGCAGTTTGACAGCCTGAACTATTGTGGAAATTGTAAAATCACAGATTGTTGTATAAACAACAATAAAAAAAAAAAAAAACTATCAATCAATTCCATGGGAACTGTAAGAAAAAGCAAATCCTTGGCAGTCAAGTAGCATGGTGCTGCCTTAAATTCCTTAATAATTTATATTTTAATTATTTTTGTACTGCATCCTGTCTGTATGATTTATTTTTTATTTTTTAACAAAACCAGTTTAACGCAATCTCCATCCCTAGCCGATTCTAAATATTATTGTTCCTAGGCAGTGGTGCCGAAATCATTATGTGAAAATCTTATTTAATAAAACGTCATAAATAATCAAAAGCTTAGTTGTTAAAAATAATGTAACAAAACTTTTTTGAAATTTTTTTTCAACGTTTTTTTGCATCTTTAATGAGTTCAAAAATGTGTTTATTATAAACTTATTAAGACTCGGAACCGCCGTATCAACAAACGGGAGATTTTTCAGACGCGCACTTCAGCTTGCCCTCAGCACCAGTCGCGAGTCAAACGAGCGCGGAAAAGGTACAGGTGCCAAATGAGCTTCAGTAGAACAACAGTGAACTGCGGTCTGATGAGATGTTGTTATGTCAGTAAAGCAAACTGTCCTGTTCTGTCAGAGGTTTTACTGTGCTCACGGCGCACGCTCTTCACTGTACGCGAATATGAGGCGCACGCTCCACGTCATCATAAATAACGCGCACAAGAAACTATACGAGCATACATCATCAGTTAAGTCATCAGAAATTACCTAAATGTTTATTTTGTTTGTAATTTAATGCACAGGTAGGCTAAATGTGAGCACAGTGCAGTTGTACTTTGTAATTTGTAAAGTATGAAAATGAAATGATATTTAAATGCATAAAATAAACATTTTACATTCTGGCATTTATGTGCCCTTTTTCACATTACTGCAGATGGGGAACTTTTTTTTACATTTTCCTTTGTACAGAGCTCGATTTAGGTTTGACAAAACTGTTGCAATGAATTCATTTTGACAACTAATAGTGTTAAACAATGACTGTTTTTTTCAGAGTTCTTTGATTATATAAAATTCGGTGAAGGTTGACTAAACTTTGAACTATCTGCATGTCTCATCCATGAATAGGCCTGTGCAATGATGGATGGAGGACAAGCTTTTGGGGTGTTGAGAGCCAGAACCAAGCTGACTGAACAATAAATCTATAGTGAGTCCTTTTATTAAAATAAATACCTGGAGGTAATACAAAAATGGTCATATTCACTCAATTACCTGATCTAATTCACAAATTCTCAATTACAATTAAGTAAAATTAATTTTATTCAGTTGTGTTTTAGGCACAAGTCAAATAGGCTACATTTCTGTGCCACCACAGACTGGCCACCTCTATGAAAACATCCATTGCCTAAGGCGGCAAATATCATTCATCGTTCATTTATTAGTATCTCAATTGCTCAAAAAAAAAAAAAAAAAAAACATGTTTGAATTCAAAATAGGCCATCTGTGATTCAAGTAGATCCGATGAGTTGAAAACTCTTGCTACTTCATACTTCAATACAAAACAATGCTGAATTTTGACAAAAAGGAGATTTTTAAATGCTATAATTGTGGTTTTTATGTCTAAATATAAATCCATTAGCAAAACATGTGAAAAGAACCATATTACAAAGTGGAAATGGTAAATGAGACAATAAATGATCTTCTGCTGCCATCTAGTGGTCATAGTGGAAATCATTACATTCATTTTACAGGGGTGGTTTACTGCTTTTTTTCTTTGCTTGATTGCGTTTATGGGGTGCAATATAACATGTCTTCGTGTTTCGTTTGTTAAAAAACGCCTTATTTTTCATATATTTCACCTTTATTGTAAGCCGCTTTCTCCTCTGTCATTTGAACGACCGGTTGACTTCCTGATTCTCTGAAACCACTCCCTCAGAAACAGGCAATGGGCTCAGATTGGTTAGTTGGGCCGGTGTGTTGTGATTGGCTAAACTGCGTACTGCACATTGTCCGGAAACTTCACGCCCATTACCTTCACGGGCGACAGTCACATGTGCTCCGGTCAAATGTAAATAATGGTGTCAATATTGCCGTATCAGTTTGAGTCAGAATCAGACCCAGAAAGCGGTAATGAAGAGAGTCAAGCAGAACTTCCGCAAGCACGGCTCTTACAAACGTTTCTGAATGAAGTTTGCTGTTGTGATTACATTTAATTTTTTAAAGTTTGTACACGTTTGTCTTATACACACAAAATAGCATCGAACTAACTGGCTACTAAAACCAAACAGCGTTGGCATGTGTTTACATTCTTGATCAAATCGAAAAATTACGTCATAAAGTATACATGGAAAATACATTTACAAAATTAGTACATAATTACAAATTCGGGTCCAAAATGTTTGTACGCGTTTGTCATAGACACACGAAATAGCATTTAACTAACTGGCTACTAAAGCCAGCGTTGGCATTTGTTTACGTCCTTGATAAAACTAAAACATTACGTCTGAAATTATACATGCAAATACATTTAAAATTATGAAATCCTACTTACAGGTTGTGGCCCAACAACTGCTGCCTCTGGTTTTAAAGTTGGAACTGCTCCATGTTTTAGTAATAGTTTCTGTGCGAATCCGGCATTGAACTCTGAACTCTCTTGATTCTGGAAGCTGTCTTCCGTAAAATGCGCAGCACAGAGAGCTAAATTAGGATTGTAATTGTCAGGAACATAATCAAACATAAATTTTAACCATTGTTGATTTAACTACAGCGTCCGTAGAAAGCCCGAACACAGAAGACCTGACAGCTGGGTGAAAATAACACCGTTTCGACGGCATGGCTACAACTCTCCACTTCGACAAAGCCGCAGAACATGGCCTTGCCCCCTCTTTTGCGTGTTCCGGAGGGAGGGGTTGATGCAAATTTATGGGTTTTTTACGTATGCAACCCGGAAGTATCTCGTTGTAGTCCCATATGAGTCGTTTGTGTAGGCATTAAACTTCCTGATTTTTAAAAGACGATATCTCCGCTTACATTGAACTTTCAGCGCAGCAACTTTGCAGATACTGTTCATGCACCAACAGCAACATTACACACTATTTAAAATGAAAAAAGTGAAATCGCAGTAAACCACCCCTTTAATAGTAGGCCTATTTGTTTTTCTGCCAGGTGAAATATTGGCAGAAATCTTCAACTTAGCATGGCCACTTTTCCATGAATTATCTCTATAAGTAAAAATGAAAAGAAACGAAAAAAAAAATGCAGACATTCTTTGAAGTAAATTTTACTCAGTGTTCTCATTTTATATAAAAATGTGCAAATATATGAATAACTTTGAGGCCATTGAATAATATAATTGGTCTATATATAAACTTTTCTGCAGGAGTTTGTTTTAGGGGCTACTAGAATACAGGGGGGCGCCAACACTGATCTTGCATAAGCCTCTGCAAATGTGCAGTTGCGCCCCTGTTCCTAGGCATTATAATGAATAGTGCTTTTGCCCTGTATGTAATGTTAGTCAAAAACCAAATGAATGTATGTTGCTCTGTACAAGTTTAAACCTCGTCATTTAAAGCGTAATTGTTTAATAAGGGCGTCCTTTATCTTGTTCTGTCCCACACTATCCTTTTTTAGATATAATTATGATAATGACAATATTTGCTCTAAAACTGCACAGCAGTTCTTTGTAACACAGAATTCTTATGAAATACTGACATTTCACTCAGGCAATACAGCTATCTACATCTACTACTCCTTAATTACTAAGTTCTATTTGCCTTAGACCTTAAGTAGAAGTTAGTAAGTAAAGATAGAGGGGAACCTTTGAAGAAATTGATTTTCAAAAGACTAGGTCAATTTTGCTGCTTCTGCTGAAGCTTGTTCATGTTTTGTCTTAAAAAATGGCCAGGTCTGAAGTACTGAGTGGTTAAAAAAAAGGCAGCATTTCTAAGACAGTTGCAGAAGAAACAATAAAAGGAAGTAATTGGTACCTTTATCAATATCGAATGAAGCTTTTTCCCGGCCATCTTCAACTATTCTCCGAGGCAGAGTCAATCTTCAAGGTAGATGATTACAAAGATGTATTAATAAATAAATGTGTAAATATATGACATGACCCTGGACCACAAAACCAGTCACAAGGGTCAATTTTTTGAAATTGAGATTCATACATCATCTGAAAGCTGAATAAATAAGCTTTTTTGTTAGGACTGGACAATATTTGGCCGAAACTATTTGAAAATCTGGAATCTGAGGGTGCAAAAAATTAAAATATTGAGAAAATCACCTTTAAAGTTGTCCAAATGAAGTTCTTAGCAATGCATATTACTAATCAAAAATTAAGTTTTGATATATTTACAGTAGGAAATTTACAAAATATCTTCATGGAACATGATCTTCACTTAATGCCCTAATGATTTTTGGCATAAAAGAAAAATCAATAATTTTGATCCATACAATGTATTTTTGGCTATTGCTACAAATATATACCCCAGCGTATACATGTATAGATAGAAAGATATATATATAGACACACAGCTAAAAATGGTTTTAAGTCTGTTATTTCTATCTTTTGCTGTAGTGTGTCAGTAGGAAATATCAGTTTACATTTCCAAACATTAATTTTGCCATTAACTGTAATAATCCAGTCTGTCTGGAATGACACGAAGAAACAGAACAAACTGAGACAGACTAAATCCTGAAGAACTGTGACATATATGTGTGTGTGTGTGTGTGTGTGTGTGTGTTATTATGCAATATGCTTTAGATAACCAAACATGAAAGCAAATGATATCTACAAACAAATTATTCCAGATTTTTCTCACAACTTGTCTAAGTGGTTTCTGAAATAACTACCTAATGCTTTTTTGGGTCTCTGCATTTGTAGTTAAAAAGCATTGTAAACATCTTATAAGGACCAATGAGTATTTTTCTGTGTTTTAACAGAACGCCAATCATGGTGTTTGCAGGTGAGTCACCTGAGAAAGTAGGGCTTGGCATAGAACTTAAAATCTTCTCCCTGGATGTAGATGTCAAACTCAGATGTTCTGGTGTAGGGTACACGAATAACCACAGTAAGGAAATCGGCATCTTGACTCAGTTCAAACGCCGGTGTTATCATGATTGCATACGGCAAAGTACTGCAGTGAAAGGAGAAAAATACAAACAGTTATTCAGACATCTTTAACTGGTTGAGTCAAATTTCAGTTTATTCAGCAGGATCTTACTGATTCAGCATTAAAAATATAATATAAAATAATGTAATAATGTTACAATGTACAACACAATCCTAATGGAATCAAAATTTTATTCAAATTATCAGAGATGAAGTTTATCCAGTAGAATATTATTTTACTTGAAGCTCCTTAGTCCATTTTTTTCTGTATTTTTATCTTGTGTTAATCTATCAATCATGCTATCTTGGTACGACCAACTAATAACTGAGCACAATCATCACTAATTACAGATAACATACAGAAAGTTTTCATTACTTTGACTGTGTGCAAATCTCTAAAAGTTGCTTCTAAAAAAAAAAACAACAACAACAACTACCTGACACTGTAATAGGAAGTGAAGACCTTAGAAAGTCTGCTCATCTAGTCCCTGGTATATTTGACATGAAGTCAAATAGATGTTTGAAGAGTAGAAAGAATAGGGCAGCTTACAACTCCACCTTGTGGCTACTCAATTTGAACTCAATGAGGCATAACCATAGACTGTATAAAAACGGGGCATAACCCATTTGCCAACTAGCACATTATAAACCTTGAAATGTGATTAGTTTCAAATTAAACTTTACTCTATTCCAATACAACATTATTATTCAGCAGTTACACATTTTTTAAATACTGAGGACTAAAATGAAACAACACCTTGTTAAATGTTTTCCAAGTAACCAAAGTCGCTATACTAACATAACACGTGCACGCAGGATAACCAAACCCAAAATAATAAACCAAATGATAACTAAAACCCAACGCATTTAAGGAGCTGTCAAAAGTCTGCCTATGTTGTTTGAACGAGCAATGTTTACGCCAACATAAAACAAAGAGGACATACTCCATGCACTATTTACGTTTTCAAATTATATAGTACGATTAAAATAAGGCAATGGCAAACAATATAAACATTATAAAACGAAACGGATACCTTCACGCTTGTTCTGTGAAGACTTCCATGCGATAAACAACATCAGTAACACATATGCAGCACATGGACTACTTCCTGCTTTCTCCACTGACCATGTTTTACCGTAATGCCACATATAAGGAGGACCACAAACTCGCTTGGATTTAAACTCAATTTCCAATTGGAATACTACATGGTGTAGAACTGTAGATGATTAAATACTTTGCAATTAATGTAATTTAAAATATGAATATGCATTTCAAATAAATCAAATTCAATAAATCAGTGTAACTGCAGTCAAAGTTAATAAATAAATAAAGAAGAAAAATATACATTTGAAAAAATAAAACTAAGTAAACAAGTATATCATAAATAAATGAATGTCATTTTTCAGAATTTTTTTCTGGTTTGAACAATTCTTTCAGCAGATGTTTTTTTTTTTTTTAATTCAGGAACTTATTAGAAGCATAAACCAGTAGCCACCATTATAGAATGAATATACAATTCTGTAATATACAAAAAATAACATTATTATGTCAGACAAACTGTCAATATCCTTCTGGCAGCCATACGTCTATATTTAAAAATATAATACTATTAATTAATATAATATTAATATTGCATTAATGCTATATATAATGCTATATATAGCAGTAATATAATAATGTGATATGATTAATGTGAACAAATATGGCCAGACATAATGACTATGTAAAAAAAAAATAAAAAAAATCTAAACACCAGAAAAGTATTTATATAATTTATTTTTTTGGTACAGTGCTTCCCCTACGGCAGCAGTAAGGTATTACGTTTGTGTGACAGAGGTATTATAAGTATTACGGTAAGGAGCGTAAGGTCCGCCTTCAGAGATTCATTTACGTGTGTGATATCGGCGCTAAGCGGAGCAGCATCGTCTTCATCATCACAGTACAAATGAAGAAGTATGGCTGCACACTACAAATATGTCCCCTTGTTCTAACCAGAGCCATGGTTAAAACACTTTCAAGCGGACGGAACACTTTTTCGCCATGAGGATCCACTGCAAGATTGTGGCGATCGCGGTATGTTTCGGAGTTTTTCTACTTTTGTACTTTTTCGGGGGGAACGCTGCGGACGAGCCGCCGCTGAAAGAAGTTGCGAAAGAAAAACATTTTCAATCCTTTAATCATATCGAGGATATAGCACCGGCGAAAGAAGCGAAACAAACCAACGAAGAGCCACAAAACCCACCGAAACTAATCCGCAAAGAGCCGAAGTTGAGCAGCAGAGGAGGAGGGAATGTCATCGCAAAGACTCGGTAGGAAATTCTTCAAGTGCAACAAAATTAACAACAGTTTGAGCAAAGCAGAATGTAAAAATATGTGTTCCAATTTGTATTCAAGCTGAATATAATATAATATAAAATAATGCAGTTTTTCCTCGTACTAAAGTTGATATATAGGCATCCTTTCAACTCCCTTCTGTGCACATGATCAGTGCTTTATTTTCTCAAGGGTATTTATGACCTCAGTGTGATTTGCAAATCAATGCAAACACACGATTTAATACCAATCCATAAATCACCGATCTTTTCCTGCATGTCAACACAGCCAATCCACCCAGACATTGCTGTCAAAAGCCTGCTTTGACAATGGAGATTTAGGCAAGAATGTCTTGCACTGATTGTGCAATCTTAATGTAACAAGAAGGAAACCATGCATGACACAATTTTTGCACTATCCACATCCAAATTACTATCCACTAATGTCTTAAATCTTACCAGAAACCAGTGTGCGTTGTGCCTGCTGCAAAGCCGAGTCCAAGAGCCCCCTGTGTGCATCTCAACCACGATTATCTCAATTGTATTTTCATTATGGCTTTATTAAAAAGGTCACCTTGAATGCAGTTGCCTCGTTCCCAAAGGGTCTCAACAGAGGACAAAATCAATGATTGGTTGCTCTGAGTGAATGTACACGCTCCCTTGTGAGTGGAGGATGGAGTAGTTTATTCATCAAGATGATCAGCCCTTTCCGAGACATAATTAAAAGGAGCTGTCACATTCATCCTTTAAGTGAACTGAATATTGGTTCATTTGTGTCAGTATTTTGATAGTGTAAAATCAATAATGTCAAGGTAGGCCAACTATAGAAAGATGTTTTTTTAATAGTGTAAAATCAATCCTGCACTGAGGATGAGTTTAATATTCATTGCTTGTCTTCTTTCAGCAAGCATATGTTATCGCCCCTCTGACAGCTTCACATAAACGCCACTAATTGCAGTTGTGAGATATCTCAACCCTTTGACCCTCCTGTTGGGTTTCCAGCAGTGATCCGTCTTGATGTCCACACCCCTGTGACTGCTCTCCGCTGATAAACCCACAATGCAAAGGGGCAATGCAACCAAGGGGAAATTAGTTAAACAGATCCACCGTACAAACAGGAGGGATGAGAGGGTGTGATTTGGAAACCGCTCTACGCGTTTAATTCCTGGCTCCCTATCCATCTCCGCAGAGGAAGGAGGAGGGGCAAAACCGTCTTGTCTTGTATGACCTGTTGTTTTATTTGGAAGTGATTAACTCTTCCGCACGTTTTTACTTTTTTAAGCGCATCCTCCAGACGTGCTTCCTGCCTTGCTGCTGCAAAACACACAAATGTGTCCCTGATGATACGTTTTGTCACGTACAGGGGGGCCCGGAGGGGCTGTTTTGCCCCTAGGGCTCTAACAAACACAAACCTTTTGATCCCAATCTCTAATTTCTAGTTTTTCATGGTTGTATTATAAAACAAGTGAAACTTCCTTTGTGTACTTAAATGGATAGTTCACCCCAAAATGAAAATTCTGTCATTTATTACTCACCCTCATTTCGTTTCAAACCCGTAAGACCTTAAATTAAGATATTTTTGCTGAAATCCGAGGCTCTTTGACCCTGCATAGACAGCAACGCAACTGCAATGTTCCCAGTCCCAGAAACGTAGCAAGGACATCGGTAAAACAGTCCATGTGACATCAGTGGCTCAACTTCAATTTTGCGAAGCTACAAGAATACTTTTTGTGCGCAAAGAAAACAAAAATAACATAATTTATTCAATAATTATTTTTAAGTTACCGTCTTCTGCAATTTTGGAGAGTACCACGACGCATGTGCGCGCTTTCCCCAGAACGTAATCAACGTAATCAGCATTGTTTACATTCAGCATGATCCGCTTTCTCCTGAAATGACAAACAACGCCGATTGAAGTCATGTGATCATGGTATATACTTCATGTATTGCCTACGTTTAGCTTTTTACTTCTGGGGACTGTATTTAGGCTTAAATTCATGAAAGTTGTGTTCATTTGTGAAGATTTTTCCAAACTTAAGTTACATAACATGTAAGAATCATATGGAAACAATATAACAATGGAATAATCTATTGGGTTTTTGTCAAGGGAACCAGGGTGATGTGAAATACGTCATTGCTGCACTGTTTTAATCTAAATAACATTGGCCACTATTGACTTTGATTGTGTAGAGTAGACATTCTATGGGCATTTTTCTAAATATCTTATTTTATTCCATAGATCAAAGAAAGTCCTACAGGTTTGTAATGACATGATGGTGGGTAAATGATGACAGATTATTTCTTTTAATACAACTAAGTAAAATTACGCTGAACGTGCAGCTGTACGTTCATGCTTCTTTTGCAACCTTTCCCAAAAGAACCTGCTTTACTGGAAAGCTGGGTGCTCATAACACCTCTCCTGTGGTTTGCCAAAACCGCAAAACACCGCTGCACACGTTCCTGCAGCACCTAGGAATAAGTGTCTACTAACTGTCAAACGAACAGCTCGCTCTGTCATCTGTAATGCAGCTATGACTGGAGGCAACTACCGCGTGGCAGCTACATTATATGAAGCCATAAACATGTCACGGAGGAAGACTAAGAACCCTCCATTTGTGTGTGTCTTTCTCTCTAGCCTCTTTATCACAGTTTCTACACGGAACACAGATATCTCTCCATTGTCACTCGTGCCTCTCAATATGTTGATTCCTCCCCTGCGATCTTTATCTTCTAGCCTGGAGCACTCTATCGTTTCACTTCAAGTTTTAAAGTCAGGGTGCCGTGGAACAGCTGGCTCTGCCAGGACAGGCATGCAGACATTCTGAAGAGGGGAAAAGTGCTAATAATTTGGACATAGTTTATGGAGTGCGGTGCATAGCTCTAGGAAAAGCACTGACTGAATTCCATGCACGCAGCCTTGCAGGCCTGGATTGAATCAGCCACCATATTCGTTCTAAATATGCTTTTTTGGATTTATTGTTGGTGATTTCCAGTGAAGTGTTTTAGCCTAAGATTTGTTAGCCTAAGATGAATTGAAATTATGCTGGATTTCATGCTGGATTGTGGGAAGCTTTGTGCATCGTGCGCATTACAGATCTGCTTTATGCCAGCTTATTCTAATTTTCTCTTCATGCCATACTGTCCAGTGGGACAGATAATTGGATGAAAAACATTTGCCTGCTTCACAAAATATTAAAGCAATTACAGTTGTGGAGTTACTTTTTTTTTATTGTTACATTTTTCAAAAATACAAAAATGTAAATACAAAAGTAAGCAGTGCACAATGAATACTGTCAGCACTGATAATAAATATTGCAAGTATCTATGACAGTAATATCAAAGTTACTTTTGTTGATGTTGCATAATTAATTGTGCAGCCAATTTATGTAAGAATTAAAGCCATTCATGCATAAATTGTTGCACTAATTTGAATGCATCCAAACATAAAAAGGATTTTCTGAATTATTTGCTCATAGATTTGTTCTTCTTGAATAAATGACGCTAAATAATCGAAACTTAAGGGAAGAGATATATTTATAGTTCACAATGAAGTTCCACCTTGTACACAGTAGAAATTCACCCTGTTTAATTTTCATTCATTTTTTGCATTGCTTTTAAGTTGATTTCATATTGCTAGTCTGTTTCACTTATCTGTGATCAATTGCTCAACAAGGAATCATCAGTATCAGCCTTAAAACTGTTTTAGGAACTTTTGCTCAATAAGGAGTGCATTATTCAATCGCCTTCTCAGAGTCTAAATGTTTCCAGATGTGTCCACTCAGACTGCAAGAATTTTTATAAGCTCAGCGTCTCATTAAAAATGGTACCAAATTCAGTGGAGTGTTGGTCATATGCTCGATGCGTTATGATCAAAGCGTAAATGCCTATCAGTGTTGAACAAATGATTGAAAAAAATGAAAAGAATAAATTGTTTGATATCATTCAATCAGACCATTGATGCAATTCCTGTTGCTTAATTTGCAGTGCTGTAAACAAGGGAAGCTTTTTCCACAGGAAACCACAGCCATCAAAGCAGATTCTACAGTCGTTTGTGATACTAGTCAGAAAAATCAGAAAATGAACTTTCAGGTCTGAAAATATCCCTTCTTCCCTTTTATCAAAAGCCCAAGGTGTTTCCTTGTTTTTCCTGTTCTTTATTTCACGTCATTTCGAGGTCTATGGTTCACTTGAAATAAGAGCAAGAGTGTTTGCACGTCCTTGGCTTAATGGAAGCTCTTTGATGTCTGTCTGAAAGGCTGTGTGCTTTTCTTGTGGTATGAATTTGTTTCCTCCACCAAAGCCTCGGATAAATGGAGGACTTTTTTCCCAGAGGTCGTCTCTTGGGTAAAGCTTAGAGGGTTAGAGAGCTTACTTCCCCGGAGTGATGGAGACTCAACATGAATCACAAAAGCAAACACCACACCAATAACAATTATGTTTTGGTGACTCAAGACAAGGAAATGTGTATTCAAGTGAAACACCGGGTCATGGCGAACAAGAGTGCTACTCGTCTACATGTTTAATGTCTCCTGTTGTGTTCAAAGTATTAATTTCTTTGAGAAATAAAGACGAATCGGTTCTACAAGTGGCATCTTTAATTAATTTGAATGATCTTAAATATAAATAATCAGTTATTTTTATTAAATTAAGTTTGCCCTTGTGTACTCTCATCAAGTTACTTGCAAGCTGGTCTGACTCTGACACAGAATTGTTTACCCTTGAATCATTTAAATGAGGTTTTCAATGTGCCAGAGGAACCATGTGCAGCATAAGGAATATTTCACCAGTGTGTCGTCTCATGGTTTGACCTAGCTGATTCCTACCAGATGTTTTTGTTGTTGATGTCACAGTTTGGATGAGTTTTGATGGATTTAAGTTTTTTTTTTTTTTCTCTTTACCTCTAGGCAGAAAAGTGAGGTGGGGCGGCCTGGGTCAAAGGTCACACAAGCAGAGGATGTCATGCACCTGGCAGTGGTGGCTTGTGGGAACCGTCTAGATGAAACGCTCAACATGGTGAAATCAGCACTGCTCTTCAGCATAAAGAAGATCAAATTTCACATCTTTGCAGAGGAGGACCTGGCCGAACAATTTGAAAAAGGGGTGAGAGCGTGTCCCATGATTCTTTCATCTTTTCTGTGGCTACCTGAGGTTTTTGATGTTGATGGTAATGTCTAGCAGACTGTTTTTTTTTTTTTTTTTTAACAGTGATTTGAGTATCAGAAAAGCAGTGCAGTTGGTAACTGAGTTTTAGTTCCTACTGAAAAGAACATCTTGCTGACTCTCCAGCCATTTAATCTCAGCAGTGGGCTATATTTTACCTCAGACAAAGCTTCATCCCCTAACTATGCAGCTCTCTTGGATCGAAAAAAATCTGGCACAGATTTCAGGCATAATTTTGTGGATGATTGCTTCACTCTTTTCCTTTAAAGTCTAGATGTAATATTCCAGTATAACTAATAGGCTTGTAAATATTTGCTTTGATAACGATTTAGTTTGATCACTTTTTTTTTTTCCAGTTTATTTATTATTTTGGTAAAATTCACAGTTTTTTTCAGTGCTTTGCTAAGGCAGACTCACAATTATTATCACTTATATTTGGGGTTATGGACCTTTTGCAAACCTCCAATAACAGCCAAATCACCATTGCTCTTGTTCAGGTGATATTTTTATGTGATATAATTAATATTGTTTATAGTAATTCTAATCGATTATTATGATGAATGTCTTTTTACATCCTTAGTAACTGGCTATACAATTTGTACCCAAGATGTCTTATTGTATTTAAACAGGCCTTTGACAAAAATCCTTACTGTCAGTTTTATTGTACTAGTGGTTTGTGGTAACCCTCAGACAATGTCAGGCTAACCCTGAAAACCAGTCTGGTAAGAAAGGTAATGTGAGAAACCTCTGTGCATACATCTATCGATCTCTTGCTCTTAACACATTATTTGGTTTCTAGTAGAGTGGTCTGTCTTCACAGTCCTAATCGTTTGCAGTGTTTCTCTCCACCGAGGGACTGTTATTGAAAATTACGCTTAGACAGCCGTTGCTTTTTGAGAAGTGCCCTCTGGCCTAGAACTGATCTTGATCTAGTCCCGCACCGTATTGCTGGAGATAAAGAAACTGAAGGCTTTGAAGAGCAATAGAGAAGGAATGCAATGTCATCTTTGTTATTCAAAAGGTTTCTTCAATATTTTTCTGCAGCCTTTTCAACAGTAGTTATTTGGCTGTCAGCAGGATATTATAAAGCGGTAGTTCTTAACTGGTGGGTTATGACCCAAAAATGGATTGCAGGTCTGTTCTAATGGGGTCGTGGACAGCTGGAAAAAATAATGCTAAATGAGAATAATAAAATGCAACCAACTGTATAATCATGGATGGTTAGGATTGGAAACATTCATAAGAACAGGAAAAAATGCTTTAAATGTGTTTGATGTTGACATGCATTGAAACAAATTTACACAGTTAAATATAAATTTAATTAAATTTACAATAGAATACTGTCAATTTTACAGTCAATTGGTATTATGGCTAATAATAATAATGTATTATTTGTATTAATTTTTGTTATTTATTTACCCACCCAGAGTTTGGTTCATGTGTTGCATTTTGAAAATGTTTTCTGATTCTGAATAATTTTGCATATTGCTTGGCCTTTGCAGTTTTTGGTGATATTAATACAAATCTTTTTTTGTTTTTGTTTTTGTTTTTGCCATTGTGTACAACAGGGCTGTTCAGTCCTGGTTCTTGAGGGCCTACGTCCTGCAGAGTTTAGCTCCAACTTGTCCCATCATACCTACCTGGAATATTGTAGCAATCCTGAAAACCTTGATTACTTTGGTTCAAGTGTGTTTAATTGAAGTCTGAGCTAAACTTTGCAGCACATTGGCCATCCACGAGCAGAACTGGACACCCAATCCCTACGATAAGCAGTTTTGGTACTGTATTGGATTGTCTCTTAATGCCTAATGTAACGTCTAGGTTGTGAAGTAAAGCCTGCATGAACCAGAGGTGGTATTCTTTACCTTGATATAATAAATGCAAAATAGCTAAATTTGTTATTTTTGTGCAATTTGCCTAAGTTAGCAAAAAAACCTCAAATTACAAAACAGGTTCGTGCCAAAGCAGAAAGCTGGGAAAATTGTTCTTCAAGATATTAAAAACATGTCATGTCTAACAATATGGGTAGGCTTTGGGACTCACCCATGCAACAAAACGACATTCTATAAATCACAATTCTTACAAATATTACAAAATGTTGCTTTTTTTTGAAGAATTGGTATAGGTTTCCTCACAAACTTCTCTTCGCTGTCACCTGTAAGCAATAGATGTGCGGTTTACTGAAGACTGACAGCCATGACATTGACTGATTCTTTCAATTTCCTCTCGCAGTTCAGTCAGTGGCCTCAGACGGTGTCCTCCAGGTTTCACTACAGCATATATCCAATCACCTTCTCTGTGGGGAATGCAGACGAATGGAAGAAACTCTTCAAGCCATGTGCTGCCCAGAGGCTGTTTCTTCCCGTAGGTTCCTGCCGCTGCTTAATGTTCTCTCTTCATTTGTTTGTTTTCCACCTCACCACACCGACTGTAACCAAGTATTTCCTCTGATATCAGGTTATCCTGAAAGACGTGGACTCGCTGTTGTATGTGGACACAGATGTTCTCTTTCTCCGGCCTATGGATGACATCTGGAAGTTTCTGAAGGCTTTCAACAGTACTCAGCTAGCTGCCATGGCCCCAGAGCACGAGATCCCTAAGATTGGCTGGTATAGCCGCTTCGCAAGACACCCCTTTTATGGAGTCACAGGGGTCAATTCTGGGGTCATGCTAATGAACCTCACACGGATTCGTAGCACTCTGTTCAGGGTGAGGAACAATAGAATTGACTTGACTTTTTTTTGCAGTTTCACTTGCCCAAACTTCAGAGGTCCAAAATCCACATTTTAAGACATTTTAATATCAGTACCAGTTTTCAGCTAATATTAGATAAATTTTTAATTAATCAATATCAGCCCATATTTACACCTAAAGTTGAATTTGAATTTATTTATCAGGATTAACCCCTTGAGATGTACCATCTTTTCGAGGGGGTCCCACAATGTATCACAATCACAAACAAAACAAAACACAAATTAACATTACATCCATAAACAACAAAACGCAAACATTAAGGAAAAAAAAAAAAAAGCCACCACAACATCAAAAAATAACTAGTAAAAAATATAAAACAAAACATAATACAAAATATACCGATCAGTGTATCTGCTCACAACATAAGCCAAAAACTATATATATATATATAATTTTTAAAAAAAATCAATACCATCTTCAAACATAACATGTACAATCCAAAGTAAAATAAGATAACAAAGTTTGCTTAAACATCTTAAATGACGTGATAGCTCGAATATCAGCAGGTAAATTATTCTAGTCTGTTGGACCTTTAAATATGAAATATGTTTTTTTTCTGACACGAGGAACAAAAAAATAGGTCTGAACAGAACGCCTAACTTGATAATTTAAAGAAAAGGTACAAAGTATTGTTGTAAATAACTAGGATATTTCAAATGAATACATTTGAATATGAATTGAAGCCAGTGAATATGTCGTCTTGTGTGCAAAGATGGCCACTGAAGTGCATCATACATTATACAATGATGAGTATAAAAAGAACACCCCAAAACAAATCTGCAAAGTCTATTATATGCTGTATTAAGAGGAGCAAGATCTAATTTTGATGCAGTCTGATAAACAACATCACAATAATCAAGGATTGGAAGTATAAGTTGAGAGGCAAGTTTCTTACGAACATTGTATGAAAAACTATTTCTAGATCGATGTAAAGTACTAATTCCAAAATTGATTTTATGTAAAATATGATTAATATGTGATTTAAATGAAAATTTCCAAGATATTTAATAGTATCAACTTCATGCAGAGAAGTGCCATCTTTACATAATATAGCACAGGAACAACTCTTGGATTTAAGTTTCCATCTAGAACCAAAAATCATAGTATAAGACTTAGTTTTATTAAGAACTAATTTATTATCCAAAAGCCAATCCTGTAAGATATTAAAACCATACTGAATAGATAACTAAATATGTAAAATATCAAAATTAGATACATATGACGGTGTCATCATAAAGTTGAACACTACACTTATTGAAGATTAACGGTAAATTATTAACATAAATAGAAAAAAGAAGTGGTCCTAGTATTGAACCTTAAGTTAAAAACACTAATAATTAATAACACTGAAATTTAGCCAATTTTAAAATAAATATACCTCATACTGTTGTTCTAGCAAATGACTGATTATAGTTTTTTGTGCTTTATTTTTTATTTATTTCGACCTAATAAAAGTTTAAATGTCTTCCATTTATTGGTTGTATAACTTAAATAATTATCATCAGTATCAGCTAGAATTTTAATATTGATGCATCTCTTTTAAAAACATTTTATTACAAACAGAAAATACTTTTAATGTTTTGTGAATATTTAGATTTCACACATTTGTGCTTTACTATATTTTTTGTGCTTGATTATTACTAGATATTGCCAGTGTTTTCCTTGTGTGGTTTATATCTCTTGGTAGTGGGCTGAGGCTTTGGCGTTCATATGTCTTCTGAGGTTTCTTTGCGCATTTAAACCCCTTTAACCTCGGGCTGTTTTTAGTAGGCAGTGATGGAAGTCTACTGATTGCCATCCGTTGAGAGCGAGTGGGTGACAGCAGCCTGGATTAGCATATTTCTGTAACTCAGCTAGAAGTGTAATTTCCAACCCAAGCACATTTTCAAGGCTGTCTGAGGGGACAAAAAGGAAATTTCTTCTTCTGAAAAAAACCTCAATTTCCATATCAACAGCTGTCTGAAAAGTGGCTGCCAGACTCACTGTTGAGGAAAATAACCTGCCACTATTGATTTTACAGAACAGCATGATCGCCAGCGGTCTGTCATGGGAAAATCTGCTTCACCCTCTCTATCAGAAATACAAGAACCACATCACATGGGGAGACCAAGACCTCCTCAACATCATCTTCCACTACAATCCAGGTACAAGACATGCTTGATTATGATGTGTAATTTGACAAAAAAGAACTATGGTAATGCAGTAGGTTTTTTGGACACGTACCATGGTATTTTTTGAAGTACCATGGACAGGGTTCCCACGGGTCCTTGAAATCCTTGAAAGTTTGTGAATCTGATAAAAAATTTTCAAGGCCCTGGAAAGTTTTTGAAAATAAACAAACATGGATACAGGTCCTTGAAAATTCCATATTATTCCCTCCGGTCCGCTAATGTATTATTTCTCCAACACTTTGTGCATACTAGCTTGCTTGATTTACATTGCACATTTATGCGTTACGTAAGTGTTTCCCACGTGAGGTACTTTGTGTTGTTCGTTGCCATGACGTTCACACGCACACGAAACTACTAAGATGGTACCTCGACGTTTCACAGACACACCGTGAAACATTGCAAAAATAGACTGAAACCGCTGAAACGTGATGACTGGAAAATGCAAGTTTCAAGATATTTGGCTCACCAAAGAAGATTACAAAGAATGGCTTGCCAGAGATCCAAAGGATGTAATGTTGAATTGCTTTGCTTGTTAAGATAATGTAAAGCCATGAGGCAAGAAAAACTTACAAGCATATTCATATATCCTAAAACTTCTGGTTACATGAGCCTAAGCTCTTTTCAATAAAATCCATGCAAAAGTTAATATCAGATCATTTTAGAATACAGTATAGTATGTACCAAATATTATTAAATTTTATGCAAACTATCAGATTTCTGTCATATGGCCAAAAATAAATGCAAAAAAAATTGCTTTTTTGCAAAGTTGTGTTTGACACATGAAAACGGTAACAATGTATCTTACAAGGTGACGCGATGTAACCTTTGCTCTCACTTGAAATGTGTCTCCACATTAAGTCCTTGAATTTGAGGGTATTGGACCTGGAAAGTCCTTGAAAGGTCCTTGAATTTGAAGTTAACCAAGGTGTGGGAACCCTGCATGGAGTATGCTGTAAATACAACGGTATCAAAATATCAAATGTGCCACAGTAATACCATGGCATTCTTAAAATACCTTGAAGTGTCTTGCCAATACATAAGTTTAAACCAAAATAGCTTTGTTTTAGCATGTTTTTTGGAAATGTTCAATGGTATTTTTTGAAACGCCTTTGGCGTATCCTGTAAATACAAATAGGTATGTTTCAAAATACATCATAATACATGTAACTATATTAATACCATGTTTTTTGGCCATGTGCCATGGTATATTTCAAAATACTTTGGTTTCGGACATGTACCACGACAATGCTAGGATCAAAAGTACTTTGTACATACTGTGGTCAATATCAAAATATGCAGTATTATCATGTTCTTGCACATGTGACATGGTGGTTATATGAAAGTATCACAATCTGATACCATTATTGAACCTTAAAGTAAGAAACCATTTTCTTACCCGAAAGTAAGATACATTTTCATCTTTGAAACTGGCATAGAAACCTGTCTACTTTCTTTATTTTTGTTGTTTTGCACTCTGGAGTGTTATTTCACTAGTTTAATTATGTTTTTTGCTGGAGGCTTAAATCCAATTTGAAAAACTGTTTTACTTATTTTACTTGTGAAGCCCTTGCAGCATTGTATCATAAACACCTTAACTAAACTTTCCAACTGTGATTGCTATTTCTAGTGCAGAGTCAGAAGCCAGGTTCTATGTGTTTCTTTTCTCAGAAAATCAAAAAGACTTGATGTGTCACAGGAAAAGTTTTTTTTTTTTTTTTTTCAGCTCTCTCTTTCCTCGCCCTCCTAAAAGTTGCCGTTTTATCTGGTTTTTTATTGAGATAAGGCTCTTTTGTGTAGATAAATACTTCTATCGACTGGAACAGGTGTGTCAGATACTGACAGGTGCAGTTATTAAGGTCTCTGAATTGGTGAGACACTTGGCAATCATAGTGTTTGTTTGACAACTCTAATGGAACGGGGTACAAAAGACTGCACCAACCACAAACAAAAATGAAGACACTAAGCGTTGCATGGGTATGTTTGCAGTTTGGATAAAATGTTGAATATTTGTCTTTGTGTCTGCAGAGTGTCTGTACATATTCCCATGCCAGTGGAACTACAGGCCAGATCACTGCATGTATGGAAGCAACTGTAAGGCTGCGGAGGAGGAGGGGGTGTCTATTCTTCATGGTAACCGTGGTGTGTACCATGATGAGAAGCAGCCCGCCTTCAGAGTGGTGTATGATGCCATACGTGAGGTGAGCTGCCACTGTCTCTTCAGGAGACAACTGTATGATAAAAGTAATAGAATGGCTGTTAGACTGATAATAATATGTTGCCAAATTTACACTGTAAGGGAGGCACAGAAGCACTTCTGAAGTGGCATTTAGGTGGTTTTACCCAGACTGTTTAATGCTGCATAGAGGTGGCATAAATGCATTTCCACAGCAACTTTGATACTAGGGTCTGAGGCGGGTCAGAGCAGGTTTCATTTAATCTGACATTTATTTTAGAATCATTACTTCAGTCTTCAGTGTCACATGATCCTTCAGAAATCATTCTAATATGCTGATTTATAATCGGTGTTGGAAACAGTTGTACTGCTTAATACTTTTTGGGACCTGTGATACTTTTTTTCAGGATTTTTTGATAAATAAAAAGTAAAAAAGAACAGTGTTTAATCAAAATAGAAATTTTGTGTAACAATTTACACTACTATTCAAAAGTTTGGGGTCAGTAATTTTTTTTTCTTTTCTTTTTTTTTTTTTATTTAATTTTTTAATTAATATTTTTATTCAGCAAGGTTGTGTTAAATGGATAAAAAATTATAGTAAAGAAATAAAATTTTGAATAAATGCTGTTCTTTTTAACTTTTTATTCATTAAAGAATCAAAGAAAATATATCACAGGTTCCAAAAAATAATATTAAGCAGCACACCAGTTTCAACACTGATAATAAATCAGCTTATATTATAATGATTTCTGAAGGATCATGTGACACTGAAGACTGGAGTAATGGCTGATGAAAATTCAGCGCTGCGTCACAGAAATAAATTCTATTTTAAAGTATATTAAAATAAGAAACCAAAATTAGAAATTGTAATGATATTTCACAATATTAATTTTTATTTATTAATTTTTTTTTTTTATCAAATAAATACAGCCTTGATGAGCATAAGAGACTCCATTAAAAATCTTACTGATTCCAAACTTTTGAACGGCACACACATTCATGTAATAAACTGGATGCAAAACACCCCCATAGCACCACACTAAAAACATGTGAGAACACCCTACCAACCACACAATCACTATTTTTCATAAAATGTAAAAGCCTAGTTGTTTGATTAATTTTTTCATAAGATTTTAAGCTTAAGAAATGTAACTCATTTGTCTTCGCTTTGCTAGTCCACTTTCTAATTTTCAGTGCTAACAAAGCAAATCCTGTGGGTGTTGAATCATGTGAGAATAAATAGAAGTGTTGCATTGTACATTCAGAGTGCAGTCTCCTTGAATCTCTCCTTGAAGGCTAATAGCAGGAAAGTGTCTCTTCAAGAGGAAGCCTTTTGTATGGTTGAGTCACATGGGCCCTCTGCTGTTCAGAATTCAGTCAGATATGAAATGTGGACCTTGTTCAATGTGCCTCAGCAAATAAACCAAAGCAGTTCCTTGAACACTTTGAAATGTAACGTATTTCATCTTCTCTTTCAGTATCCTTTTGAGGAGAACTTGTTCCAGTCTTTATTTTACCCTCTTCAGACTAAGTTCCTTGACACAGTTAACACCCTTTGTGGAAGGATACCACAAGTGTTCCTCAAACAGATCGAGAAGACCATGAGGGCTCTTTATGAGAAAAAAGTGGTGCGCCGTGTCCGACTGCCACGCGAGTAGTGAGCCTCGACTGCGTTTCAGTATCACAAGGAAGAATCTCTGCCTGCTGCTTGGATCAGAGATCTTTTTCATCGAAGACGAGCAATGCCAGAGGCAAGCTACATTTGGTCCATTAGGCACAGTATGAGCTTCATGAGCCAGAGGAGTCGGAGATCCAAGCTGGAACAATTTCTTTTGAGCAGATGTTTTGGTCTGCTGGATGGAAACAGCAATGCAGGATGAATGCAACACTAGCAAAACCATCAAAACTCTTGAGAGAGAGAGAGAGTAGTGAGCAAACACGTTGAGTGTCTCCAACTGTGGGTAACCAACCACTTGAATGTTCCTGAAAGAACATGAGAGACTCGTTGGCAGAGCTGTTTTTAGCCAATCCAAAAATATGGATTCAGAGCTGTTTATTTACAACTGTGTTGTACCATTTTTCAGCATCTAGTTCATTATGTCTAGTATTACGCAATTGGAGCATTTGTGTCTCACTTTATCTAATTCTTGTATTTAAGTGGCTGCACCAATTTGTTTGTGCATTCTTCTGCTTAATAGCATGAGGTAAGGCCTTGTTTTCAAGCCACAAAAATGAATGTAGCACGCAGAAACAACCAAAGAGAACTAGCCTGTAGAGCTCAGTAAGATGTATATTCAGTTTAAGCACAGTCCTAATGGTGGATGTTCACACTGTTTACATTGAAGATGACTTGTTAGTAAGACTAGAAAGGGGCCTGATGTTGTAATGTTGTCATTGGGATTTGGATTTTAATATATATAGAGAATTTCATGAGGAAACCTTTGGCCTTTTGTGAGAATTACAATTAAGTCTGTTGTCCTGTATATTGATACGACAAGCCTATTCTGATGGACATAATGAATTTGATGTTGAATTTGTGGTGGAATGTTTTTTTTAAGGTAATCTGCAACAGTTTGTGAGAGCTACGCAAAAGGTCAAAGTGTTAAAGTATTTTTAGCGATATTCAGCCCAGTCAAGTTCAAAGAAAACATTTTGTTGTTTTACTCTGTGTTTGTTAGGAGTTTGATTTTCTGCCATAGTGGGATTGAACTAATTTGATCATTTAAAATAAATCATGTGCCGATTAGAAAGGTTTGTTCATCATAACAGTATTATATACATACAAACAAAACTATAAAACCATACACATATGTACAGTTTCCAATTAAGTGCACTTTGTAATAAATGCTGAATTTGGAGAAAATAAAATAAAATATAAGGGAAAAATAAATGGTGAAATTAGTTTAACAAAACAAAAACTCTGCACCCAGTATGATCAGTTTACCCATTTCTTAAAAAAAAACAACTGAAATCATTTTAATTTTGTGTAACCACCATCTGTTAATTTGTTGATTGCTTCTGTGTGAAAGTATGAACGTCATATAGAAAGCAAGAGTGTGTTGTGATGTGCGATTTGATATGTTCATTAGCACAATGTGCTTAATTATATGTGTGAGCGGTTTCCAGCCTTCAGTCACTGGTCTGGGATCAGTGATGACATTTCTTTAACTGGAAACTCAGGAGACTCTTACACATTTCATGTTATCTCTGTGTGAAGAGATGCACCAGCGATGTTCATTGTATCCAGTGTGCTTTTCTGTCTTTCTGAATGTCTTTCATTGTATGTATTATTGTCCTTTTTATACAAAAGTGTGAATGTCAGAAATGTAATAAATAAATATTCATTTAATATTGATTTAGCTTTGTCTCACAATTATTTTTGCATTATATTTATAGTGGTGGCCAAAAGGAGACGTTGCCATGGTTCTTCTGCACTTAGTCTGTCTCAGTTTGTTCTGTTAATTTCATGTTATTCCAGACAGACTGGATGATGATGATGATCAGATCAGATCTCTGTGTGGAGCACTGGCTGTTGTCCTTGTACAATCAAAAATCTCACTGGATTATTACAATTAATGGCAAAATGAATGATGGAAAATGTAAACTTGTATTTCCTATGGAAACGCAACAGCAAATGATAGAAATAACAGACTTAAAAATTTTTTAGCTGGTGTAAATACTAGTGTTCTAATCATTTTGGCCACCATATTTCCATAATACAACTTCAGGATGTTCAGACAGTATTTTCTCAGGCAGCTCTTCATAATTAGTTTCTTTAAGAACATTTTAATACTCTAAATTACAAACATTGTTATAAATTATATAATATTAGATAGTTTGGTACTTTGGTCTGCTTACTACAATAAATTTTGTAGGTGGAGAAAACAACAGACCAGACATTTTACACTAAGTAGGTTCAAATTGACATGACTCATACTTGCTTTTAAATAAACATGAAGATGAGCGTTAAATAGGCTAATAATTCCAGTCAGCACATGAAATTCAGGCCGTGTTTCAAAACCTATTGAACCCGCCTTGACAGCATTTATAGGCATACAGTTTGTTAGAAACGCGCCTATTGCGCTCCAAAATGTTGCCTACATAGGCAAGTTCACTAGGTTTTGAGGCACATTTCCAAAACTCTTTACGCCTACAACGCCCCAAAAATGATTTCTAGGTAGGTGAGCAGCTGACAAGATTTTGAGACACAGCCATGCTATTGCGCAACAGTCAGCACTCTCGAAGAGCGGCCGGCAGTGACGTCGCAGGCGCCGCCATATTGAAATGTTTCCCCTCTCCTCCACTTCTTCACTGAAGCTGAGCTCAACAGCAGCCATCAGCTCTCGCTTTCCAACTGGAGACAGGGACAACAACACAGACATGGAGATAGACACTCTTCTGGAAGCTCTTAAAGGTGCCCGGTTGTGTGTTTTGAGGCGGTCTGCGTGAGTTTAGAGAGGAGTTATATGTGTTTATAAGCTGATAGTGTGAGTTAGCTAATGTTAGCATGGCCTGTAGCTAAATGGCTTTTCCTGTTTTTCGAGGTCTGATGTGTCTTAAGAGCAGATGAACAGGTTTCTTTTTCCTATTTTATGACTTCTATCGCTTTTTTGGCCAAAACGACGGGTTAGTTAAATAATTCGTTAATAAATAAGACTATTGTTGATTGAGATAACTAGTTAGTGGTTTGGGATGATCTAGAGTTGATTTGAGTATGTTACACAACTGTTTATTCAGTGTTAACTCTAAATTAGTTAATAATTGAATAATAAAGTCCGATTTTCTTGCTAAGTTTTCTTTATAACATGATTTTTTTTGGCATTTAACGTTACACCTTGAAGTTGTACTCAGTTCTACTACTAACTTGAATATTATTATTACTACTGTTATTATTGTTAATAATTTCTCATTCTTTATATATATATACCCAGAGTGGTATAAATAGTTTTTGTGATTTAATGACAAAGCTCAGATTTGTTGTACAGTACCTGCACTAATTCTTATGTAAGTGTGTTAGGAAATGTATTAATATGTTGTCATTTTTCATAAAAGTTCAGGGCTGAACTGGTTATAGTTTTCCTTTAGTGATCTTAGTTGGGGTCATTCAAAACCTCGTGGTACTGTATCTTGAGAGTGACTAGTAACAAGATGTTTAGGGTCATTATAATTGTACTTCTTACTTCATTAACTCTTCTTGGAAAATAATGATATGTTCTAATTTTATATGTTCTAACTTTAATAAAAGCATGCATATTATTCCAAGAGCGATTTATAGATGTTTTCTAAATAGTTGTAGAAAATAAAATGCTGATTTTGGAGCTTGAATATGACCTAAACCTAGGTGCACTGTAGTTGTTCTCATTTAAAATGTGAGATGTAGTTTTTTTTTCCATGAAAGTAGATCTAAATCAGAACTAGAATGGACTAATTAGATTTCGAATTGAAGGTATTTTAAAGTTGGAAGTTGCTTGGACTGCATCCAGTACACATGTTTATATGAAATCCATAATGCGATCTTATTGTGTTTGCAGATTTCGACAAGGAGGTGAAGAAAGAATCGTCTCCGGTGTTAGATCAGTTTTTGTGCCATATTGCGAAAACCGGGGAAACCTTGTAAGTACCTCCAGATATCAGTGGGTGATCTAAGAGGGGCATTGAAACCCCCTTTACCTTTTGTGTGACCTCTTTTTCAGTGGTTTGTTTAAAATCATAACTACTTTTCTAGGTAACACCACAAGGTGGTTTATTGCACTACCACAGCACTTTTGGTTTTGTTCCAAAACACTCTGAACCTTGTACTTATCGACTAGATCTGCTTTAGACAACCTGCTCTCATTTCATGAAGTAATTGTTAGAATACATAGTCAGATGCATATCAAAAGATCTGATCCCTGTATGTCTCTGGAAAACCTGCTCCTGATTGGTCAAAGTTCTGTGGTCAATTATTTTTGCATACTGAACTGTGTGGCAGACAGTGTTTAATTTATCATATTATCTCATCACTCTGGTTTCTTCTCACATAATAAAACAATTTCAAATGAATTTTGAAATATAAAAATTCTGTGCTCATTTATTTGGTTGGTAGCCGTGTCATGACTTGCGAATGTTGTCCCTTACAAAGTTTAGCTGTCGGGGAGTTACTAATGCTTAATATTGTTGCCTTTTCAGGGTGTCCTGGTGTCAGTTTAAAAGCTACTTCATATTCAAACTGGAGAAAGTAATGGAGGATTTCCGAGCATCGGCCCCAGAGCAGCGAGGGCCTGCTAACCCCAACGTAGAGTCGGTTCCTTTTGAAGAAATGAAGGAGAGAATTCTTAAGATAGTGAATGGATACAATGGGCAAGTAACACTCTAATTAATTGCATCGTGTGGCGCTATCACCAATTTTCCTTTCTGAAAAGCACTGGGTTTGTCCCTGTATCTTTACCCCAGAGCAAGTGTGCCATCTTCTGGCTGTTGAATATAACCTAGCCTACACCGTTGTGGAGGATGCAGCAGCTAATTCAAATATTTTCTCTATCCAGGATCCCATTCACTATCCAGCGCTTGTGCGAGCTGCTAACTGAACCTAAGAGGAACTACGCAGGGACAGAGAAATTTCTCAGAGGGGTAGAGAAGGTCAGTGTGTGATGCGCTATTTAGTAGTTTTGCTACTTTTTATTGTAGTTTTGCTACGTTCCATCCGAAGTCCGGTGTGAAATATTATTACTTGCTATCTTTGACTTCCATAAAGGCACGCTGTTGATTTATGGCCACTTGTATTTGTTTTGCAGGTGTGATTTATAAACCTAGAGGATCGTTTACAGTGTTTCACACACTTGTGTCTTCAAATGTTTGCAGAAAAGGGTTTTATTACCATGTGTTGGAGGAACTTTGACACATCAATGTGTTTTATGTTCTTAAGTGATTTGATTACCATTCAAGGCCCACATTTTAGTCCAAATTCAAGATTCACTCATTCATTTTCCCATATAGGAGGTTGTAAATGAATTTGCGTTGTTTGTTATTGACACTGATTGTTTTCTCTCTTCATCAGAATGTGATGGTGGTCAGTTGCATTTATCCTACATCTGAGTAAGTAATGACTCTTTACTATTAAAATGTAAAGTTGCTACATATTAATTGAACACTTAGATAACTTAAATCTATTGCTGGCCTCTTTGTAGGAAGAATGGCTGCAGTGGTGTCAACAGAATGAATGGAGTTATGTTGTCAGGGAACACATCTGCCTTTACAGAAAGGTGAGGAAAATATATGAGCTCAGGACTAGTCATTTAAAAAAAATAAAGCATAAACTTAATTTCCCTATATATTACAGGAAAGTAAATGGTCCAGGAACGCCCAGACCATTAAACAGACAGAAACATTCCATATCCAGTTCACTGGCCACAAATGGCCTTCCGGACAGTACAGAAAACAAGGAGACAAACACAGCACAAGGACACAGCAAATCGGCCAGGTAGACTAAATTTGCCATTGTATCTCCTCATCTGATTAACACTCAAGACCAGAGATGGTAAACAGCAAAAATTAAATGCTAAGATTTACATAAATTACTGGAAAACAGTAATTTAGTTGATTGAATCAATGAACGTTCATTTATCTTTCACATGATATGTGTATCATATCTATATAAATGCATCATTCATTCGTTCAATATATCTTTGTGTTCCAGTGATGCATCTGTATCGGGCATTGGTGGGCCTCTCGGCAGCTCTGTAAAGAACAAACACTTGGATGACGAGGAAGATGAGGGAATGGAGGCGGAGGAACATGAAGTAAAGAGGCTGAAATTCAACCAAGATGGCACTGATGAAGAGGAAGATGAAGATGAAGTAGACCAGCATGTTGTCGAGAGACCGAGATCCACATCAACTAATAGCTCCTCAGATAAATCAGAGGATGCCGAGTCACCGTCGTCCATGTTGCAGGAGGGGAGTGAGGAAGAGGAAGAAAGTAAACCTCATGGATCAGCTGCAGGCTCCGAGGACCAAGGTATCATCATTTTTTTTTTTTTTTCTCCTCCTCTTCTTTTAGGTTGTATAAAGCACTAACATAATCTATTCTTTGCTAACATAGAGCCTTCCAGCACACAGCCCGAGTGTCCCGTGGCAGATTCCAGAGAGGCTTTTACTGAGAGAGAGGTTCCCTGTGGCTCTGATGACTCTCCAGAAGAGCCCAGCGATATGGACCAATCAGAGCAGAGAGCCCCAGCAGGCGTGGCCTCTAGCCCTGAGGTGAGAGAAGGGGAGGAGCCAAGCGAGCAGGTCAGCAGCAGTAGCACTGATGAAAATGCCTCTGGACCCACATCCAGCAGCAGTAGCGTAGAGTCACCTACAGAGGGCGACTCTGGGTCAGGGGCCCTGGACTCGGAGAGTGCAGAGGAGGAGCCGATGGAGCAGGACTAGAAGCCTGCAGACTCAACAATATCTGAGTGCTTTTGTGGAGATTAAGAAGACACGCATTTAAGTGGCCTTCCACAAAGGCCATCAGAAGCAACATCCAACCTACCGCCATGCGCCTTTTGGTCGAGAGTCCACCTAACTTCTCCAACCTTCCCAAACGGACACTTTATGCAGATGTACATAGGATTTTATTGCTGAAGTGAAGGTTTTAAACTGTCTTTTTTACAGTTTTCTTTTTTTCCCCTCAATTGCATTCATGTCATCGGTTTCTGCCTGTCTGTTTTGTCACAAAGCTTAAAGCGGTTTGACTGAAGTTTTTTTGATGTCTAGTAATCACACTGACATCACTAAAAAGCTAATTAAAGAAATATTCACGGTTAAATACAAGTTAAACACTACACAGCTGTAGCATACCTTTGGTTACTACAGGAAATGATTCCAACCCAGTTAGAAAAAGCAGAAGTTGCTTGCTCATAGACTTTTATAATAAATGTATTTCAGAGCAGAAATATGTTGTCATAATTTACAGCATGACTGTTGTTGTTAAATCTTAACTTATATTTAACCATGAATATTTCTCTTAATATTTAAGTCTTGGTTCATGAGTTTAATCTGTATCCAGTCTTGTTCTAAGTTTTAGGTCGGCTAGGACATGTCTCCTCTGCATTGGTGTATTAATATTTTAGTCACCTTGTGTCAAGCATCGGGGCAGTGGAGTTTATCGTCTCACTCTCTCTGAAGAACCATAACTGGCTGCTGTTCAGGTTACGTTCCGAGCAAATACAAGCCATAGCTATCTTTTGTTCTGTTAAATGATTCAAGCCTAGTGTAAAATCGTTTCTTTCTGGTCGTTTGTGTGTAACTGACGGGATGTAAAATCTCTTTTCTCACTTTTGTATTCTTGTGCGGTCTGCGCTGCATTGAAAGTGAGTGGTTTATGTCAGGTACATTTACCTCTTGATTCAAACTGACTTCATGATTCACGTTAATTTATACCAGCATTTCAATCTCCTGTTTTATGAGAAGTTGTTTTGGCAGGTGGTTGTTGACTGCTCTGACTAGCTCAATTACGGTGTCATTTGTGGCAGTCCAACCCCAAGTTGTCTCACCGATAACAGCTGGCTGCCGTTTTGCAGCTGTGTGTTTTTGATATTTAGAATTTTTAAATTTCTGTAAAGTAGTGTTTTGTAGAGCATTGTGTTCACTGCCTTTTGTGCATCCATGTATAATTTTTTTTTTTTTTTGTGTATTACTGAATGCGTGTGATTTCAAAACAGTATTCAGACGAAGCAATAAATGTTATTGTTTTAAACATTTGGAAGACCCTTTAATTTGTCAAACAAATATGTTTCTGCAGCTGAAATTACAAAATGTTTGTTTCATGTTCTGTCTGTTGTTTTATTTCATTTACCATAGACATGTTTAAGGTAAACTTGATTTATATGTAAAGGTGTTCCTGTGATTTTCGTGATCAAAGACTTTCATTTTCAGGTTTCTAGATGTCTTTAAATCTGTGAGATTATTTTTGCCTGTTTTATTGAAATAAAAAGCCTGATCATTTAGAGAAGTAGTAACACAACTATCCTCAACAAGCCACACAATTTGATGTGTTCATGTTCGTGCTATGGACGAGTTTTACTCCAAAGTTTAATACTTGGTTAGCACCACTAACTTGTAGGATGTCATTCATAGGAGGATTATCGTTACGTAACGTCTCTTATGCTTTCATCCGGGCCTTTTCATAATCCTTAATCATGTTCCTCAAATTAATACATGCCTACTAATTCATTTTGCTGTTATTAAGCTCTTGCTCAAATGTTTCTGCTTCATTTCCCAAATACAAGTTTCCTTTTCTTATGTCACAGTCATATGTCTCTTAACAGGCTCCTGTTGACACAGAACAATAATTTCTGCAAGTTCTTTCAAGAAAGGAAAGCTTTATTTCACCTGTCTGGCTGGCTAATTTCAGAGTCGCATGAGTATGATTTACTGAAATTTACCCAGCCCTCTCAGAGGAAATAAAAAGTGGATTCCTGCCATGATGCATGGCAAGAGGTTAAGTTTAACTGTCGTCTTTGAACACTCGTCTCTTGGGAAATAAGCCTGCATGCTATGGGAATAGAAACAAGTCTTAAGTAAATGAATTGTAATTTGATCCACGGGACAGGGAACTGAAGCACTTATTAATAGTGATGAAGTTGAGTGACTATTAAGAAATTTCTTATGTTATGAGTAGCTCAGCTAAAAGAATACTTACTCAGGATCTAAAATATAAAATGTTTTTGTATATGGGTAAAATCTCGTCAATATGTTCAGATCATCTTAAGCCTATCTTTCAGACTATTCATTTTATTTATTTGCAGTAACAGTGCAAATAATTAATCTATTAACATAATGCATAATGAAATTAACTCTTATAGCATTAAAAGCTGCACAACAATAAAATGTGCTCAATTGTCGTGAAAGTGTCACAATGCAAAAATTAGGATAAGCAACCTCAAAGTAGGATTCATTTTCGTTGAAGTAATATGTTTGCTTATTTCTTTCTTTTATTTTAGTGGTGAAATATGACCTTGGCATGGGTTTCATGAAATTCGCCCATACAGTATATGGTTCCTCGATTGTTCAATACAGCCAAAAAGCTGTATCATTTTCTGTCATATAGCCTTTGATTACGTCAAACATTGTGTGCCAACTGCCAAGGACTCATTACTTGGGGATAAAGTAGGTAAATAACCACAATAATGTCAGATTTGCATGAGAAAACATAGCCATGTGCTAATCGTGATCTGAAACACAAAGTTTGCACATTTCTGGTAAGCTGATGCATTGACTCCGAGATAATGTGGGAATTATTGATGTTTTCCTGCACTCTTAATTGTTGGTCTGCCCCCATGTTATAATTTAAAATGAGATTTAATTAAGCAGAGAGTGGCCTGTCATTTACAAAGCTCAAGACAGATGTCTTAATGTTATTCACTGGGTGACAGGATATTAGTGGTCAGATATTGGGGCTTGACTTTATTTTTTCAGAACTTACAGTTCATCATCGTAGAGCAACATCTAGAAGGTGAAAAAAACAAACAAACAAAAACATAAAATGTGAAGTCCGACATTTAATATAATTCACACACTGGTGTCTTTGGAACAGAGGAAGCCATGCAGGGAGACCTTCTCTACTCCTTCTGTATAACCAATCAGGCCAATTCATAATTTGCAATTACCACATGCCCACTTCGTAAGACGCATGTCTAATTTTATATTATTCCCAACAGAGGACATGTTAAAAGTGTCTGAGAATTAGACTTATGAAAAGTGTTCAAACGTTTGGCTGCTGTGTGAAGTGGTCCTGCAGATCTCATTCTAAAGCAGGAAGTCTTTATCTTGTAATGAGGACCAAATAATAAATGCAAAAGTTTGTTAATCATAAATGCACTGGGCTGTTAGTTGGTGTCCCACAGTTCTTTGAAGTTCTTTGCATTACATAAAAATTGACTAATTATTTTTTTAATGCATTTTGTGATTCCGGATGGATACAATTAAGTTGAATATCATGTTTCTCTGACAAATGTCAAATAACAAAGTAAAATGAGTTGCAAATGGCAATTCACACTGACTTCAAAATCTGCATTTCAAAACACAGAACAAGAACCTGCTATGTAAGCAAACTAATTTCTAATTCTAAACCCGTCCTATATAATTTCATTCCAAAATGAAAAGTAGCTTATGTCCTTCATGCGTATTATCACATTTGCATTCTAGACGTGGCTTGACTCGGATCGGATTGGAAGTTCACTGCTTGGTCATTGCTGCAACCCTTAACGTGGTTCGAGTGAGGGTCAACCTCACCATGCACAATCTCTGTGTCATCCAATAGAGGGTAGTGTTTAGTCTCCCAGCCAGGCCTAACAGGTTTACCCCTCCCCAGAACGAGAAGACAGACTGACTGCCCCAGGGCTGTAGATATGGGATGCTGTCGTCCTCTGTTCTGCCTCCCCTTTATCCTTCTCCCTGGCATGAAGTCTCGATGACTGCTCAACTGCTGTGGGCACCGTGGCCAATGCAACCTTCAGCTGAGACTCCCACGTGGCTCTCAGCTTAAAGAGCTGTTTAAAGTATGTGGAAGCTGAAATGAGAGGGCAATCACAAACTCTAAAAATTTATGACTTTTTGAACTTGGTTAAAGGATACTTAGTGTCATGTAGCCAGACTTCAGACTACTTAAAGTCTGTTCCACTTTCCAATTTATCCTGGTCAAAAACTGCCCAATTAGACAGGAAGAAACTGCTTGAGCTGCATGCAAAGCGACCAGCCACCGAACGGTCAATTAGATGTTAAATAACATACTTATAATTTTACATTACATTTATGCATGATAAACTGTGTGATGTGAACTGTGTACTTGTGTAATGCCAAGGCTTTCAGCACATGGATGACAATTGGCAAGGGCGCAAGGATAAAATTTTATTTTAAACATCGAAACCTCTTGATGATCATACATTTGTTTGAATACCTTGTAAAGGGATGAGTTGTCAAGCGCAGTTCCCCAAAAAAGCTTGAAGTCTTGGAATTGCCAGACTGTTGAAGAAGTGTGATGGAAAACATACACTGTTCCCAGGCTCATGTTGTTTGAACTACCACTGACTTGTCAGACAGGCATTGACCAAGACCATCCTGGAGTCAGTTCACTTGTTTTGCCTATGGATGAGCTTTCAGTATCTAAAGGTATACCATTAAAAGGGAAAATAACTCACAAATCCTCCCATGTGTGCTATTTGGAATTTCTACTGAGACTTAAAACAAAGCTTGGTGAGAGATGAAGTAATGAGAAAATGACTGCTTTCTTATTGCAAAATGTATCCGACATCTGCTTTTTGCCATCTGTTTTCTCTGCATAAACAGGTGAGGGAACATATTGAACGCAGTCTGCCAAGCCCATTTTCTTGGCTCAACTCTTTACAGGGTAGTTACGAGATGGAATCGGTAGCAAAACGCCTGTCATGTAAAGTCCCTTGCCTGTTATGTATGGTCCTACTGTATACTCTTAGAAAAATTTACCTCGGTAACCATAGTTTCTGGCTAAATAAATAAATAAATGAATGTATGGGATTTTCCCAAAACAGAGTAAGAGGCATTTAAATACTTTGTAATTCTTATTTTCTTGTGGATAATAATAAGTTACACAGTTTAATTGTAGTGCCAGATAACCTATTCTGACAGAATCTATCATTGTCAAAATTTTACACAACTGATTGCATTAAAACACTCAGGTAAACAGTGACAGAAAAATAATTAAGACTCCTGTTATATTTATGTATTTATATTTATATTTATATTTATATTTATCACACTGATTAGACTGAATCATCCCTCGAGTGTAAAAATAAATGTGAGATTATATACAGCACCTGTTCAATATCAAGGGTTTTAAACAGTGTTATACAATGAATTTCAGACTTTTCTAGGTATTTTTCGAGGGCACTAGTACACTTATCTAATAGTCAGCTATCTACATTTTACATGTATTTTGGCAGATGTTTTTATCCAAAGCAACTTGTGTTGCATTATGGTGTAAATTTGATCTGCTCATGCATTTCCTGAGAACCAAACCCATAATGCAGTTGTTGCAGGTGCTCCACTGCTTGAGCTACAGGAAAACACAACATTTTCTGTGATACATTTGTGATGTGTATTAATATATATATATATATATATGAAGAGTTCAGTATACGAAGAGTTCAAGCCTCCAAGTTCCGTCTGAAATTTTTATCTAAAATTAGCATTTTTATCAAGCTGCTTTGTGTAGGTTCAGTAATTTTACTCTAATGGCAATGTATAGGTGCTTTTCTATGCAATTAAAGTGAAATAACTGAACAAATATAGGAGCCTGATAAAAATGCTAATTTTAGAAGAAAATTTCAGATGGCACTTCGAGGCTTTTGCATCTGAACTCTTCATTATATATATATATATATATATATATATATGAGAAATACTGAGAAGACTTGTGATGTTTTGTTGATGTACTGGCCGACACTGATCACAACAGAAATTGTCCACAGTGTACTGTTGCTATGGTTACTTCTGGTGAATGGGACTTCTTATCATTAATATCTATTTGGCAACATGTGAAAATACACACTTTCATTTATAATAGAACATCTGTTATGAAAACACCATTAAAATGATCAGAAACAAATGTTTTCATTTGCTTTAAGGGCTTCAATCCTTAATGTGAGGGGGTCAGACCTCCACAAAACCCCCCATAATTTGCACCCTGGTTTTAAATAATTTTAATGTTGGTGAAATGCAATGCAATCAATCAATCAATAATCAATCGCTTTGAGTGAGAGTTTTTGATGCTTTTTGTTGGATTTTTGGTTGTTCTTTTCTTCTTATCTCTCTCTCACTGTTTTTTGACAGCATTCTGTCCTCTTTTTTTATGATCTTCTTGTAATGGCTTGGAATTTTGAAAATGACATCCCGCTTAATGGGATTTTTTTGGTGCAGTGAAGCAAAACCAGTACAGGTCATCTATTTGAGTTTAGATGCTTAGTCAGACATTCAATTAAGTGTTACAGTATCACGACACAATGTATCATGTATATATTTATTACTGAAAGATGCAGGGGGAAATTATAAAATGTATAATATTATACCTATATACTATATTTGTTTTACATATAATTCCTATGTGAACTGTACGCATTCACTGCATAATGCAGTTCATTTAAGAATGGTTTTACAGATGACAAAAATGGTACAGTGTACATAAGTATAATAATGTAAAAGACTGCCTTCTACATCACTACAGGCTGTCATTTTAGCCTTCGCATAGTCTATCACTACCTCTCTTTTTCAGAAAAAAGTTGCTGTTTCAACAAACACAAAACTCATTTCTGACTCATTATTCATCTTAGCATTGTTAAGATCTAGTCCTGCTTCAGAGAGTTGACAGCTAATTCTGAGTAATACACACATTGATTGGCATCATTACAGGGTTCGCGGGCCTGTGGCCTCTGCTGGAGTATTACAGTCTAATGAAGTGCTTTAATTGACTCTTGTGGAGGCTGTTCCATCATTGCTCCATTTATAGATGTACCCTCAGCCTCTCAGGCTAATAGCGGCTGAGGGCCTGATTCACTACACAGCTAGGCTTTTAGCAGCCATTTTGTGCAGGGAATGCTGCTTTTTGCAAGAGGCTGTTAAAAGTGTAAATGGGAGACTAATAAAGGGGCAATTTGAGTGATTTTGCCCCTGATATAGCAGGAAAAAAGGTGCCTGTCTGCGTGTGTATGTTCACTGCCTGAGCAAAAGGACTTGAGAAATTGAGGGGAACATTTTGTGTTTTGGTTCTGCAATACATAACGAATTTTATACATCTGACTGGTATGGAAAAACCACATCTACCAATGAGTTGCACACCTGTGCAACATGCCACTATAAAGCTACGTTCAGTGTTTTGGGTGATCGGCAGGGTTTTCTCAATGGCCCTTGCCTGGCCAAAGTCAAAAATGCCCAAGCTAAAAATGACTGATATTCTGCATCCCACCTTCAACGCACATCTACAAGTCTGTTTTACAATTATAAGTCTAATATCAGAAAAAAATTCAGTATGAAAAAAATGGGTATACTGTGTGTTGTAATTTAGCAATGGAGAAATGAAACCCCATACCGTCAAGGTACACAACAGGTCAATCGACTGATCTTGACATCCAATTTGAGCATGTGCACTAGTTAGTGTTGATTATTGCAGTGAGTGCACAATTATGTGGACAAGTCTTTGCACGGCTCTTAGCGGTCATGCACTTCATCATTTTCCCAGTGTGATTACATAGCAGCTCATATACTGGTGACTAAACAAGCTATATATTACCAGAGGTTATTATATGATGTAATCTTCACCATTATAACTATGCGAAATAGTCGATTCTTCATAATACAGGTTGGCGGGTATTAAAGGACCTGACAAGTGAAAATCAATAAAATCAATAATGTCTAAATACAGTGAGTGGATTGATTTTGAGAAAGCTTGTGGATTTAGGACTTGTGCTGCCGTTAAGCTAGTCTTTGAACCGGCGTGTTGCTCTGCGGGCTCTGCCATCAGCACTGCATCATCCCCCGAGGGAGCTATTAATAGTTCTGATGGTCAATAAACCAAATCTCCCATGACTATATGTGACTCACTGTAGCTACACAGGACTGATGCAGGCCACCAAATGTAAGACTGTACTGTAAAGACATTTCTTACATGAAATAAATAAGGTGGACAATTTAGTGGAACAATTTAGCTAAATAATGTAAAACATTTTCATCTATCAGATTAATCCAATTTCAATTTATTTTATGTAATTAAGAAATAAAGGTCATTTAAATAAAATATAAATACAAAATGTGAATGTTAAATGTAAAAGTAATTGTAAAGTTTCCATTAATATGTGCTTTATATTTAACTAACATGCAAATTGTGACACCGCAAAAAACGAAATCTATGTAATTTATTTTTCTTGCTCTTTCAGTGGCACAACATTCCATGGAATCCTTAGAATTCCATTTTAGTCCTGCTTTCCCAACACTCTCAAAGGCAGTAAATCTACAACACTTTCACTCTAACATAGAAAAAAAGGGGCAGTAAATTAAATGAGATGCTATACCACATTGTTACACTGTCAAAGACCTTTTAACATAAGTCACTTAGAGTATTACGTTTATCTGTAGCAGTAGGGGCATTCAGAATGTTCTGTTCCATTTAAAACATTTGGCAATTTTGGAAACGTTACGCTAGCGACTTTTATCCGGCACTATCAAATCATCAATTTAGTGCCGCATTTATCTCAGTTTAGAGTTCCGTTATGTTACTCATCACTAAACTTAAATTAAACGGTTAAATAATTACTAAACAAGTCTATGATTCATCATCATATAATCTGTTGGCTTGCTGACTTGCTTAACAAAATTGGCAGTTTTTTGGCATAACTCATCAAAACTCAATTATGACCTACCAAGGCGTGCATAAGTCATTTTCAATGGGGGGAAAAAAAATAAAAAAAACAGAAGTGTATTTACAACAGCATTCTGATAGCAGTACAAAGGAAATACATGTAAAGCACTGTGCCTTTGAGATTCAACATGATGTTTAGCTTCTCAAAGAGAGGGTGAATGCGGAAGAAACAGGTCTTGGATGGATGCCTCAAGGCGCTCAGGGAAAACATAATGGAACAATGCTGTACAGTTGCTGCTGCCAGAGGAGCAGAGCGACTCACAGCTCAAAGACAGTTCCGACACAACAGTGCCTACGGCAACCAACATGACTGAAACATCATGTGGTTCAGTGTAACGTTTACATTGCACAGCACTTGTTTTCACCACTGCTCTCCATACTTCCAATATTTTGACACTGACCTACAGGTGTGGAAAAGTAAACGCAATGAGAAAATGTAGATAATGCTGCCATTCTACATTTTTAGACAGTATAGACCTATTTTAGTAAGACACAAAATGAATTTAATCGTGGAGACAAGACGTGACTTTTTGTTTGAATGTTTGATCTCTTTAAGTTCTAAAAAAAAAAAAAACACTTATGATGAACAGGCTTTTACACTGCAAAAAGTGATAAGTTGACTCAACTTAAAAAAATTGAGGAAACCCGTTGCCTTAAAATTATTAAGTAAATAATAATAATAAAGTTAAGTGAACTTGACAATTCACTTAAATTATTTTTTTAAATTATCATTAACTTAAAAAAATTGAGGAAACCCGTTGCCTTAAAATTATTAAGTCAACTTATCACTTTTTACAGTGTAGTTTTTGAATTTATTTTATTTTGGGGTGAATCACATTGTATTTCACAAACCCCACAAATATCATGATCTTCCAAAATAAATAAATAAATAAATAAATATTTTGTTTTTCATTTGGCAAGGTCAGTTCAAATAGAATAATCAAATAGAACGTCATGATATTCATTATTCAAAAAAATAATGATTTACATAGTATTCACTCACATGTATTACAGTAAAAAGAGAAGGAAAATATTTTATTTTTAATTTTCTCAGAGCCATAAAAGCAAATTTGTAAATTGAATTAACGTTTTTCAAAAATGCAGGAAACCAACATGATTTTTTATTATTTTTTAAACGGTGATGTACTCCCTATTTTTATTCTGTCCTTTTTAAATGATGGGAATAGAGCCCTTCCGCAGCGCTAAAGAGAAAAGCGTACTTTGAATTACTGCAATACTAAGCCATAAACAACATGGCTTAACAGACCTTTGAACCTAACAAGTCCGTGCTAAGTTCAGGGGTCAGATGACTAGTGGGGGTACATTTTACTTGCGGTCATGCACAGGGTCAAGACCATTCTTTAGCATTTGTGTGTTCACAAAACAAATGCATGAATTGCATATTTTCTGACTTGTATAATTTCCTGAATTGCACCACAGGGATCAATAAAGAACCTCTTTTTAATTTAGGACTGATGTGAAAGTCGCAACAGCATTTGAGATAATATATTGCTACAAAACCATCATCAGAAATTTGAAGTATGATGCTTGAACACAGCCATTCATTTTGTGTAGTCAAATGAGAGAAAGTTCTCTATGACAAGTAGGCTGCTGAAACATTACTGAATAAATGCAATGCATCATTGTTGAGTGAACTCCCCAAAGGACTTGTCTCAAACAAAGCTGAATGAATAGACGGCAGGCATGTTTCCTCATAACGAGAATAAAAATGGTTCAATTACCATCAACTCTATCATCTATTTCAAAGTCTGTCATCATAGTCATCAGATTTTCACATTAAAACATAAACAAAACAATAGATCTCACTTTTTGTGGAATGTTTTGCTGTGCCGCTGTCCTCCACACTTCATTTCTAGAGTTCAATTCACTGGTCTAAATGCATCTACGGCCCGGAGCCTGAAAGATAACAGTGTAAGCTTTGTGAGAGATGTGTGGATAAAGAAAAGGTCAGTGTGACTGAAGTGTGGGCTTTTTCAGCTGGGGAGACAGAGACAGCTCTGTGCTTGAAGACTGAAAGATTTCCACAGTTTGGTAGAACCGTTAGCGCAAGAACATTTGAATTTTATCTAGAAACCAGAATAGAATCATAAGGTGCGTTCAAGTCCTCTTGAGACGTTGTAAAGTTGTTATTAGGACTTCAGGTGTGTTCAAATAAATTTGGTCTGAGCAAGAAGGTTGATGTACCTTTCCAACATGAAACTCAAGATTGTTTAGCTCTACATTTACACAATGATGAATAAGGAGTGCATAATACACTGTAAAAAGTGATAAGTTGACTTAACTTAAAAAAAAATTATAATTTACTTAAACTTTTTAAGTAAATGATAATTAAAAATAATAAGTTAAGTGAATTGTCAAGTTCACAACTTTTTAAATTATTATTATTTACTTAATAATTTTAAGTCAACAGGTTTCCTCAATTTTTTTTAAGTTAAGTCAACTTATCACTTTTTACAGTAGCTGTTTTTGCCTTTTTATGTTTTTATTCAAATGCGCTGTATTGAATCTTTATATAGGCCATTCTATTGTAATTGTACAATGCTATGGTATTTTGTACATGCATGAAAAAAAAAATGAATACAATATTTCAGATATTACTTGCATGCCAGTAAGCCCTAGCAACTGTATAGCCACCATCCTATCAATGTGGTGATTACTTTTGCACCAGCAAAGGGCACTCACACTGTTTACAGAAAATGTAAAAAACTAAAAGTCTTTGCTTTCTACAGAGACTTTTCAGTGCTTGGTTATTCTTCAGTTTTGATTAAATAAACATTTTTGTTTTCCATCACCTTGCACACCAAAACATAAATCTGTTTTAGAAATCTATTAAAACTACGGAAGAATGGGTGTTCGCTTTGAAAATACTCCAAAGAGAAATCTAAATGTGTGACCTGCTATTATTCTACGTTCCTTTGAATCGAGACTGTGAAATTGCAAGTCTTACATGCCTATGCACCGGAGTGGTATACGCTATGCAGTTGAGCGCACTCTGAAGATTGCACATAAACTCTGTCCCACTTTTCAACTGATTGAATTGTTTCAGTGCATTGACAGTGGGCTTTTTTATAAACTACACCATCTTAAAAATAATGAGATGTCACTATTCAGAATTCATGGGTCTGGGAAACAGACAGCCCAGCAGAGGAGGTTTAATTGAATTGGGTGCATACTTCATGTTCTTCCTGACATCTTCATGTTGGAGGGTCTGTGGGTGTCTTTTATGGTGGATGATCAGATAGGAGTGTATTTTCCTGCTATCAGTCATTGTTATGTCTGATTTCACCTGTGTTATATGAATGTATTTACAAGCATGCATGTTTTACATTCTGGTTTATATATTCTGAAATATATTTCTTAAAGTAAATGGTAAGAACAACCCCATGCCTGGTCCACTGTGCTGTTTTGATGAAATGAATATATTGAAAGAAGGATTGCAACCTGGTTTCCCATATTATCATAGCAAAATTTCAAAATCTGAACCACACTGTATTAATGGCAGCTTGCTGGGAGATTGAATTCAGTTTATGCTGTTCGCAACACTAAAATGTAACATGTACACATGACTTAATAACAGGTCATCATGCAGATGGCTGAACGAAGAGATAGCAATCATACAACGCACATGAATGCAATCTGTGATTTTTAGTAATCAAGCTGACTGCTCATGCTGGAATCGATGCAGTGTTATGAATGATGTTGTATGGTATTTGCACACAAAGTACTTTAAGCTTGCAAATGTCAAACAACTAACAACACAAGACAAGAAACCAAACATGACATAAGTGCAGTTGCCTATAGCAAATTAAAAAAGGAGTAGGCTTAAGTTAATTAAAATTCAGTAAGTTTTCACATTTTCATCTTGTACTGTGACCTTTTCGGGACTTGGAGAAGTGTGAAACAAGAAACCCTACAGGGTTTGAAACGTGAACAAAATATTAATTGTGATGGGAAAATGACCAATTATTCAGAGTTGAATATTTTTCTTTTGATATATATATATATATATATATATATATATATATATATATATATATATATCAACATTAAATGAATAGTTCTGAAAATCAATTATGACAGGACCAACCATGAAGTAACAAACTCAGTTGCTACGTTACTTGGTAAATAACCAACCGTGAAGTGATCAGTTGAAAATTGGCCGTGACGCGACACAGTCAATCATAAAACAGCCAATCAGAACACTTATCTCTGGTGCGCACTCTCTTGTGCTGGCAATCATCTGAAGAACGTGAAATATAGTTATGCAAGTGTATAGTAGCCTATATAATTTATTATTGATTGCTTCTATTGTCATCATTTGTAAGTCGCTTTGGATAAAAGCATCTGCTAAATGACTAAAACGTAAATAGCCTATATAGCATACACAACGATGACTTTCATCATATTGCTGTTGCTGCATTTTTATAAGCAAAACGCCACTCAAAAGACCTTGCCTCACAATGATTTTACTAGTTAAGGGGGTTTAACATTTAAAAAAATGCTGAATCAATTGACAGGATCCATAAGTAAAATGCTACAATGGGGTAAAAATGACAAAACAACTGAAAACAATGCTCACTACTGCCCATTTCTCATACAAGGACGGCCCACTGGAGTTCATTCTCATTTCTAAACAATAAAACCATCCCCTGTCAGCCCATTTTCTCTCACAAAGCCAAACAAGAGCCAAGGACGCAAACAGTGGTCTTATCGGTCAACAGCCGATTTACTCTAGAGCTTTTCCTTTTCTTCTGCTGTGGCATTTAGACAAATGAGAGGAGCTCCAAAACTAACACCGGAGGACGGCCGGCCGTATCACACGCTGCCCACCTTCATTCATTACCAATATAAAAATAAAACCGAGAGTGTGATCAAAGCAATCTCCACTTCGCCTCTCTTCCTGGCCCGGAAAGGGAACAACTCAGAATTGATTGCTGTTGCTTCTTTTTGTTTGCCTTTGCATGGAACGCTGTTATCTCCTATTAAAAGAGTGTGTGTGAAGAGATGTCCGTGGACATAAATCACACAAACAGTCCTCCTTCAGGCAAGCAGAAGAGCAATCAATTACATACAAGCAGACAGAGAGGAGGAGGGTGACAGCATGTTACCTCTCCTCTCTTATTAACATAATTATTCCCTTAACGTTTGCACAAAGCTACACAATGGTATAGCTTTTTTTTCTTCCTCAAATTTTTTACATAGAAAGAGTCAGATAGCTTTGGTAGCATAGGCCACTTCATATCCCCATGAATGAGGTTGTTTTTGGGTGTTAAACAGGTCTTTGTGAAACATTTTTACTGAAAAAGTCTTTAGATTATACACTGATAAATGCCCCAAAAGCTTTACATTATAAACCCCACAAAATATCTGGACCCTTATGTTTATAAATGTATGAAGGTCATTAGATAATAAAAATATAAAACCAAGTGGCATTTATTTTAAAGAAATACACCCTTCAAGCTAAATATTTCACATAAAAAATAGATTTGCTACATAAACGAGGGGGAAAAAAAGAATATTTGGACACCATCTGGTTGTCAAACCTTGTAGAACATGTTCATATATGCACCACAAAACCAGTCATAAGGGTAAATATAGTGAAATTGAGATGTATACATAAACTGAAAGCTGAATAAATAAGCTTTCCGTTGATGTATGGTTTAATAGGACGATATCTGGCTGAGATACTATTTGAAAATCCGGAATCTGAGGGTGCAAAAAATCAAAATATTGTGAAAATCGCATTTAAAGTGGTCCAAATTAAGTTCTTAGCAATGCAAATTACTGATCAAAAATTACATTTTTATATATTTACAGTAGGAAATTTACAAAATATCTTCATGGAACATAATGTTTAATATCCTAATGATTTATTTTTGGCATAAAATAAAAATCGATAATTTTGACCCATACAATGTATTGTTGGCTACTGTTACAAATATACCTGTGCTACTTATGACTGGTTTTGTGCTCCAGGGTCACATATTGCTGAACTGCATATGATGAACAGCAACTGGGATTACTCTGCTAAGAAACCTGTGTGAACTTCATTCATTCACTAAAAAAATACACCAGTTGGTTACAACAAAATGACTAAGAAAAAAGTTGTAGCATTTGTTTGCACTTGATTTGATGTTTTGTTATCAAATGCAAAGAAAAGCAGTTTGCCAGAATAATACTGTGCTAGTGTGTGTGCTGGGAACAGAAGTCTTTTCTGCATGCAGCTGGCTGCGCCGCTCATTGCAGCTGTGGCATTGCAGACCTTTCAGTGTGATTGTAATGAGATAAAGGTCTGTTCACTGACCTGAGCTCTATGTTTCAGAGCTACACACAGCTGGGGACAGATAAGCAGAAACAGGGGCCTGGCTGGGTCAGTGGCCCTGAGGTCGAGTGGTCACTGAAGTGTGGACACTCTCCACCCACAACCCCTTAACAGACTTAGACATAAACAGATAGACACATATCTGCAGTACCCTTTGTGCTTTTAAATTGGTTTGAAGAAACTCCCAACTTACTGCGGTTGCAGACTGAAACTTCTTGTTAGTAAAAATGTACTGAAAATACAAAAAGCTCACCACAATATTTTGAAAGCTCATCAAATATAAAACAATAATTTATTATTTCTCTCATTTTACAAGACATCAAATTGCATTTCTAGCTAATGATTTGTTAAACTGTATTATCTTGCTGTAATACAATGGAGACCTATACAAAAGGCTTTTTGTCTACAACAGACATTAATATCAACAATAATACAAACAGATTTAGATTTCAATAAATGGCTGTGCTTTGATGCATGTCTAATGTAACCGTAGCTGTGTGAAATATGAACTTTAGGAAAAACAGCACCTTTTCTTTAAAGTCTGTAAAGCACAGTTATTTTTGTTGTAAAACCCTGTCTGAAAAGTATATAACATCTGTGTGATGACCATTAAGCTAAATATCTGTTACTTTAATAAGCAATATGTATGCATAAAAAGTACAATACTGCTGACTGTTAGTAGAAAATAAAAATGCTGATGGTTGTGATGCTTGATGGTCTTTGTATTGTTTTCCAAAACCTTTTAAAGAGGCCGAATGGTCATGAATCAGTTACTTAATAGAATATTCAAAACCACAAGCGCAACATAGAAATGAACAGAGCAAATAAGAAAACACCTTCTCATCACTTGTATAAATCCATTCTATTCAATCTTTGAGACTCTCATTGTACCTTCTCTTGGCAAGTGGCAAAGTTCCTTCAGACAAGGCATTCATATTTCCTATTTACAAATGTTGCCGCATTGAACGAGGCAGGATTGTCTACCCCAATCGGTAGTGTCCTATATACAGAACATTACAGAGCCTACACCGTGGTCACTGACAGTAGGGAGTTGTACACTCGTGTCCCATCGGGGGACTTTGTACCATGGGTCAACAGTTCCTGGATAGTCATCCAGTTGTCAAAGATTTTCTTGTTCCGCTTCTTCATCATCTTTTTGTTACTCAGTTCAATGATATTGACCTCCTTCTTGTCTTCAGTGCTGCCCACTTGCTCCTTCAGACAGTCTATACGGCTCTGCTTCATAAATTCCCTGCGCTGACGCTGTTCTTTGGCACGGACGGCGTGTTGCTTGCGCTCCTCTTTGCTCCAGTAGCGCCCCATCTTCATCTCGCTGATGGCATCATCGTCTGTAGTCATCCCACTGCGCTCCTCTCGGATCCGTAGGGCTCGCTCTTTCAGGAGTTTGTCCCGGACAGGCCTCTTGGTAATGTAACGCGTACCGTCGCTGCGGATCTTCACTTTCCATTCCATCTTGGGTCCTAAGTCAGCAGAAGCGACGGGGTCCCGGCACATGCTGACTAGGCTCATTTGGCTTTGGGCGTACTCCACCGACTTTTGCTGGATCAGTTGCATATAGCTCTGGTAGTGCTGGGCGTGGGCCGGGATGTGGGCATGCTTGTAGGGCGACTGGGGCTGGGCATGGCGACCAGCTTTGCGTTCTCGGACTTCAGGCTGGGTTCCAGCCTCGGACTCTTTTGACAAGGTTGGACGACCTCTGTTGGGGCTGCAAGCCTCCTGGACGGGAGACAGCAGAGGTTTGAGAATTCTGCTGGCGCCCGAGGTACCACTACTCGCCCCTGCTTCTGCCTGATTTTCATTTCCACGTCGCAAGGAGTTGTCTGGGGAGAGCTCTAGCGTGAGCGGTGTGCTACGACAACTTTCACCTGTGTTGTATGCGCTGGAGCTGTCCTTGTCTGACTTTTCTGGGAGTTCACTGATGTCCGCTAGTTCGTGGCGTCTTGCATCCACACTTGTGTTGTAGTTGCGGAATCCGCTGTTGTGGAGCATCCAGGACTGTTCACGGCACTGCTCACGCAACTGCTGCATGCGGTGTGCTCGGACTATGCTCAGGCACTCGAGCTCAATGCTGCGGAGCTCCTCATTCAGAAGCTCCAGCTCTTTGTCGACGCCCTCCTCGCCAACGCTGCCCTGTCCGCCACCTACGCCTCCACTTGGCCAGAACAAGCTCTGCTCTGGGGTACCACTGCTGCCTGCGCTCCGCATCTGGCACTTGAGCTCCAAAAGCTCACGAAACCGCTCGCATTCGTCAGCAGGAAAGTCACCCAAGAAATCCGCGTCCGCATAATCTGCAGAAATGAAGGACTCGCTGCTGAAGGGGAGGTCACCACTGCCTAGGGTGTCCTGACTGTAGGCGAGCCTGCGCCGGCTGCCTAGTGTGGTGGAGGCGCTTGTCTGGTCATCTGCAAGATTTTCCTGCTCAGAACTCTCATCGTTGCGAGTGCTGTCGTCTGTGCGGCCCACTCCACTGTCCTTCTCATGGTGGTGGGAGAGCAGCGTAGCAGTGTCTGTTGTACCTCCATCCTCCTCGTGCTTTTTCTAGAACAAAATAAGTCAGGGAATGTAAAAAAAAATCATATCCAACTGACTTACAAAAGAGGAACAATAGCAATTCGTCAAGGAGTCAACAATATTCTTAATATACATTGTCAGGTTTATTTGACAACTAGATTAGGAGGCAAACCACTCAAAAGCTCACATGTCTACAGTGTGCATTGGTTTAAGGGTGTGGGGGTGGATATTTGTACAGGCTTTCCCAAAGTTTCTTAGAGCCAGTACACACAGAGACGTGTTTAGCTGTATATGTAAAAATGTTGTATCGCATCAGCTTTTCATCCAGATGGATCTGCCATTTTGGGAGCCTGAAACCCCTATATTTTGAAACCGAGTCCCGGAGTGGATAAATCTGAAAACGACACCCTTGCGTTTTCGTGTGTACAGCCAATCCGTATATTTTTTAAAACGATGATGTCATCACCCCACGTCTCCACCCTAGTCAGACACCGCTACATCACTTAACAGCAACAACAATGGCGGACTACATGCTTGTGTTCGGGGTGCAGAAGCTACTGAGCCTATTAGTTTTACTAAAGCAAAAGTTGTCGTCTTGTTGTTGTGTTGGGTTTGTATACAGTGCGTAAGGTTTATGCACATGCTCCAAGTCTTCTTCTCTGTTTTTAGTATATCTCTGTGGCAGAATTATATCACCACATACTGGTATACTACATCGTTTTGAGTCGGTTTCAGTGGTTTCGTGTGTACGCAGGTATTTCTTGAGACGACGCCATGTTTACATGATTTGTTTTTAGAACGAGGAAAAAAAAGATCAGATAGGGAAAGCTCTGGCTTCGTGTGGATGAGCCCATAGAGGATGTTTTGGTTACACTTTATTTCGATAGTCCACTTTAGACATTCTACTAACTATGAGTAACTTCGTAACTACGTCAACTACATGTCAACTAATTCTCATTAATTTGCAACTACATGTCTACTAACTCTCAGTAGGGTAGGTTTAGGGTTAGTAGAATAAGTTGACATATACTTGCAAAGTTTCTTATAGTAAGTATGTTGTATGTTGTGGACCCATCAAAATAAAGTGTTAGACGATATTAAGCAGACAGTCTACTAACACTCTAATGACTGCTAGTTGACATGTAGTTGCAAAGTTACTTACTGTTAGTAGAATGTCTAAAGTGGACTATCTAAATAAAGTGTTACCGATGTTTTTGAAAACTAGATGGCAACGTTTCTAGCTTTGGCATAATGAATAAGTAAGCAATTATTCAATTCCGTCTAGGACGAATCTGAACACATTAGCATTTATATGACAAATTCAGAGCAGCCATATGAGATCTGACCACCTCCAAATTGGTTCAGTTAGATGCCAAGAAGCATTGGACCATGTTTACAAATGAACATTGCACAGTCCACTTCAAATCTGATAACCTAAAATGGATGTTAATACCAGATGCAAACGGGACCTCAACAAGTCATGCTTTCTTTTAAACTAGAGTCCCAACCTTGACTGCTTTACCTCCTGCTCAGTGATGGACACAGAATTTATGATTGATGTGTAGGATGTCAAACCATGACAGGCTGAGTTATGACTGACTGATATGCCTCCTGACCGACTCCACGAGTGACTTTCTGATGGATTTGCTGTACCTGCTGGAGCATGCTTGCTGTGAACTGCATAGCCTGATGGTGTTGTTGCTCTAACATATCCATGTGGAGGTCATCCAGGTAGTCGTTTCTGTCATCATCCATCCAGCCTTCATCCAGCTAAAACAACCAGAGAAAAAAGGAGAAAAGCTATCAGCTGTCCTTCAAAGCAGGTGAACAGCATGAATGGTGTGATTGTGGCTTGGGTCTCACACCTGTATCTCTGGTCGAGCCAATAGCAGGCACACATTTGGGTGTTCTTCACTGGTTAAAAGAGCCACTGCTTCCTCACGGTTCTGAATCTCAATGCCATTGATCTGAGATGTGGAATAGAGATTTGTTTAGAAAAATGCCTAAATGTGACAGAATAAGACAAATGACATCAAAGATATGCAGCAAACCTGGATGATTCGATCTCCCTCTCGAATTCGTCCATCTTTTGCAGCAATGCTGTTTGGATCAATCTGCACAATGAGGAAAATTGGTTACCAACAATACACACAATGAATCTAAATGGCTTGTAATTTATAACTGAAACCGCAAATGTTTTAAAGAACATACCTCGGACAATAGCATGCACAAAAATGGCTACTTTTATAATACAACTCACCTCACTGACATAGATCCCAGTCTCATCTTCATCATCGGTCCTGTAGCACACAGTTAACCCCAGTTTATCCTGGATATTAGTTCTGTATAAATCCACTTCCTGAAAGAAGAGTGTGATATTTTAATGCACAGCACTGACTAAGTCATTTGTAAGTCGACTTGCTGAACAGTGCAAACACAGCAGCTTAATCATAACAATGTACACAATCTGTTGTCTTGATCTACATGTTTGAATAATTCGCCCAGATTAAAGAGTGCTGCAACAGAGCTACGTGCTGCCACAAACATGCACATGAGTCGAGTCTCATTCAGTCTTGTCAACACCTGTAATCTACAAGATACATATGGAGATCACAGCTCTCACGGCGCTGGTATTACAGCAGCCATGAATGAAGCTGTTACTGAGCAATCAAACAACCTACTGCAAAAACCTGGCATAATCTAAAACAACCAACAAATGCTCTGCCATCAATCTTAGTCAATGTAAACAGGCGAATCTAGGATTAGGATCTGTTTAAACAGTAATATTGTAAAACAATTACAGTTTAAAAATAACTGTTTTCTATTTTAATCTATGTTTACAATTTTTAAAATATAATTTATTCCTGTGATGGCAAATCTGAATTTTCAGCAATCTTAAGTCTTCAGTATGACTTCAGAAATCATTATTTTATGCTGATTTGGTGCTCAAGTAACATTTCTTATATTTAGTTGAAGACAGTTGTGCTGGATAATATTTTTTTGTAAAACTGTGATACTTTTTTAGTTTAATCAGCATAAATTCAAGGCAGTACAACAAATACTACATGATTAAATAATATATTTTTGCCATTTTTTCTCATGACCGTATTGAGATTTGAGATGATGTTTTGTATTGAGGTAAAGAGAATTGGTGGAAATGTGCTTAATTGTGACAAAAATTATGTCCAAATGTATAACATCTAAATGACCCTAAACATAAACATCAACTGTTTTTACATATAACTGAAAAATACTATTGCTTATTATTTCCTTTCATGTTGGGGTGAAATATAATGGTAACATGCTTGGCAGTTTTCATGAGATTGAACCAAGCAGTAATTGTTCATAATAAATGTCTCAGACCTTGATCCTTTCTTTGAGTGTGAATTTACTTATGACCATATTGAGGAAGTATTTGATAAGCTGGTTAGTTCCTTACATAATGCGATTACGACATGTCTGCCAACACTGCACTACGGTAAGAAAACACTGCATATTAATGCATTTCTACCTTACAGCATCTAAAACTCTTTCCTTTGTCCTTGAAGTGCAAAGGAGAGCATTAATCAAGGTAAACAAGGCAGGAGGGTGGTGGAGTTGTTGGGCATTCAGATTGGCCCCATCCTGGTCATTGATCTCTGTCTGCAGGGCCCCCACTGTGACACCTGGAGGCCCTCAGGGGCCAATGAGAGGTCGTTGAGAGTGCTGCGTGCAGAGCATCTGCCGCTATATGTCTCTGAACTTCATCTCTTTATGGACTCGTTGGTGACCCCTCATGACTCACTGCCTACCACTATCATTACAGCGCAATCTGTCTACGCTTATTGTACACTCAGATCCATCACGCCAGTTGTTAGTCTAATTCCAACCTATCCAATTATCTCTTTTCACCAATATAAGTCAATGACAAAAGTAAATAATGATATCCCCATCTCGCATCTGTTCTAGGAAACAGGGCTAAAAAGGCTACTTGATATCAGTACAGCTGACTGCTTCAGAGCCTGTGTGAGGTTATGGATGGTGTGGTTGGTCAATTCACCAATAGATAAGTGGAGACAGTTTGCATCAGGCCTGGCGTCAGCATGTCTTAATTCACGTTTCAGGGATGACAGAAGACACAGTAAAGAGACAGAATCTGTGTGGCATTACCTCATATTCCAGCTCTTCTCTTTCCATCTCATGCTGCATGCCCTCTAGGAAATCATTGGGGTCGAAGTATTCATGAGCAGGAGAGTGTCTAGAAAACATAAAAACAAAAGCATATTATATCATAAAGAACAAGAACAAGAACTGTGCTTGACAAATGACCCCCGTATTCAAGCTTTAGAGGACTGATTAATTAATACATTCTATGAAATGCTACCAGTTTGGATGAACTGCCAATTTTACCACATCTTACATGCTTCATGCGTCTAAGAGATTTTACTCTTATAATCACTAAAATATGTGCTTTTCTTATTGATGACAGAATAATTGTAGGATAAACGACAGCAATATTTAATAAAAAATATTTTAAATTACTATTATTACCATTATTATTATTATTATTATTAAATTGAAAATCTTCAGATAAAAATAAAATTATATATAATGAAATAGCAATTTCAGAGCTGCAACTATCAATTTGCTAAATTTATATGACTCCCATTTTTATAAATATGTGTGACCATTTTTTATTTTTGAACAGAGCAAGTCATAATATATTTAATAACTCTTTTACAAAGAATAAGACTTAAGGTAAAAACAAGCAACTGCAGGAATTAGATATTAGAAAACTTCATTTTAGTGTGATTTGAAAATAATTAAATTCTTCTCTCTTGGCTACTAAGTTCCTGTCAGTAACGTGTGAAAGACAAACCCTGAGGACACATGAAGTGAGATGTGAGAGGACAGATATTGTGCGAGGGGAAAATGCAAATCCAAATAAATGAAAGCAACTTAATTTCATCTTGTGCCTTGGGCCAAAACATTGTTAGTTTTACAAGTATATTAAAGTTTAGATAGTCTGGCAGAGCAACTTTTGAAATATGAGCAATGGCACGTAATTGCTAGAATGTGTTTTACTCTCTACTATCTGCACTGGTTAGGTGTCAATCATAACTGTGATATGCATTGTGATCGGTCCAGGGAGCAACCACTCACCCCTCTGGCAGCAGGTACTGCTCAAGCACATCCACAGGCGGGGAGGACGTAGGCAGCTTGCTGAGGGCCATGATATGCTGGAAGGTTATGTCCGTCTGGGTGCTGATGTCCACTACCTGTGCTTCCCCACTTGGGCCCATAGGTTTGGGCCTGGGAGCCCGACGTAGCACCTGGACCATAATGGGCTCTTTAGCCATACGGAAAGCCTCCACAGCCTGGTCATGCGTCGCCTTTGACAAGTCCTTTCCATTGACCTGTTGAAACACACAAACATAACAACACTAACGTTAAAAATGGTATTAGCATTAATGCATGAGGAGTTTTGCATACAACTGAGCAGACAAAAACTACTCCACTGTAAACTGTAAAGCTGAACCAAGATGACAAATCCATTGAAATTGAAAACCAAGGGAGCAACGCATTAAAAACAACCATTACAACAGAACAAAGCATCTGTAGCGCCTCTTGCTGCTTTCAGGGGTCAAAGCTAGACTCAGCAAAACAACAACATAAATTAGAAAGCGCTCCCTTGCTAATTAATCAGGGTCATTAAACAAACTGAACCGGGAAACGTATTTAGCTAAGTAATTTGAAGACGAGGGCCTCCCTGGAAGACGATGTGGGCGCTGTACGTGAGGAAATGAATGTGAGCTTCAGGGCCGAAGCATGACACACCAATCAAGAGCAGTGCTCTGCTGATGAGAGCTTTAGTGCAGAGAACCAAGGCCAGATGAGGTCTGAGCTGCATGCATAAAGGAAAAAAAAGAAAAAGAAAAAGATTAAAAAAACAAAAACAAATTGCGTTTATAAAATTAGAATTGTCGCTACCCTTACAAAAAACAAATATGGAGGTAACAATGATGGTAATAAATAAATAAATAGATGCACTGTAACACTATAACTGAAAACAAATAACTTAAAAATTAAATTAAATGAACATGTCCAAAAAGCACAATATTGTCTAACAATGTCCAAATAATTTTTATTGTTGGTGTGTAAAAGTATTTGTAAAAAAGAAATATTCACTACAAAGGTTCTGGTTAGGCTGATGTCAAGCTAAAGCCAACAGCTAACACACTTTCATTAGGATGCAAAAGCATGACAGTTTCTGTTAGCGTGTCTGCTAACAGGGTGTTTGACCTTGAGTGAACCATCTCTCTTATCTCAGAGCTTATAGAGCTTTTCCCCATGTGCTCGTCTCAACAAACAAAGCATTCCCCATTTGTTCATTTTTGATTTCTAGACGAGAGACAGCTTTGATAGGATCTGTGCTTGAGGCATTCACATCAACTTATGCAAACCTGCTCGTGTACACACACACACACACACACACACACACACACACACACACACACACACGCTTACAGTAGTAAGGGTGTGATGAAATTCATGGAAAAAAACACAAGAAATTGGGTGATGCAACGCTTGAGAACACACAAACGCCTTATTAGTGCACACAAAGTGAATACATCCAAATGCGTGCACACATATTTTTACATACAAAATACTGAAAATAATAGTTTAGCAACTCATTTTCTGAGCAGCACTGATGATTTTCTTCAGTTGTATGCCATTTTTTTTTTGTGTCAAACATTTCCACACCTTTATAACAGAATCGAACCACTCACACAGCTTTTAGAAATGTATCCACTTAAATCCTCTGAGCATTCTATATTTTCTTTATAAATAAATAAATCACTTGTGAGAAATATTTATAAAGAGTCTAATTCACAAGCTGCTGGATCCCATTCTCGGGTTTCCAAACAGGCAGGATCAGAGCACTTCAGCTTTGAAGAGAGAATATGTTAACTAATAACCAAGAGGATTAAAACTAATCCTAGCCTGTGGGATAATTGGAACATCCAATATAAATCCAAATTCTGTAACTTTCAAACCCGAAACAAAGATTCACCATCTCTAATAATGGAACACTGTGGAAGCCTTTTAGAGAATGTTTGCCAAATTGATGTTCAATTGCAGTTTAATGGTACAGTAATGGTATAAGATGGTAAAACCATGGTGCATTCATTTTATAGGTAGTATGGTCTTGAATATTTATATATCATCTTATTTATGTGATGATAATATGACACTACCATGATTAATTCATTTTAGTACCAATGTATATTTCAAAGTACCAGAGTATTACCATCGGAAATCAAGGTACGTGTCCAAAACAACATGGTAGCAGTACTGTTACATGCCCATGGTACTTCAATAATATCATCATGGTATTACCATTTTACATGTGCAAAAAAACATGACCTTACAAAAACAATACTGTGTGACAGCGTCAAGGTTTTTACATGGTACTCAACAGTCCTTGTATAGAGGGTAGGGTGATATTAAATAAATAAATCTGTATATAATTTAAAACTGAACAAAAGTTAATTGCTTAAATCATGATATTTACACTGCACTCAAATGTCCTTCAGATAAGCATGGCATTACCATGGCAAGTGTCCAAAACCATGGTACTCTGGAGGTACTGTTTATAAAATCACAGTATAACAACAATATACTGTATGTATAAAAAACATGAAATACCAATGTACTATTTTTGCCATTACTGTAGATAACAGTTCTTTTTCTTTTCTTTATTTTTACCTTTACTTCCTTGAATTAAATTCTGTGTGGATTTTTAATTTCTGTCAGCTAGGTCAATAACACAATCATCCCTTTTTGTGTGTCTGTCTGGTTCTCAGTAGGACTTAAGTGCATAGGAATCCCTCTCCTCCTCGTAGCCCATGACCCCGAGACAAAGCCTCAACCCTGGAAACGTTCTGCCTCACTGCCTCTCCAGCAAGGAGGAGGGGGGGGGAAGCGAGACCCCCATTCACACAGCTCACCTCTGACACATCTCTCTGAAAAGTACACACAGCAGAACGGTGCAAACTGAGCCTCTTCACCCTCTGTTTAACACAGAGCCGCTGGAATGGCCATTCACAGCTGACACATGTCGTTCCATTAGACGTCTACTGACTGAGTCAATGAACAGAAACAATATTCATACACACAATATGAAATATCAATTCTAATATAGAAACCTCACACTGAAGGTCGTCACATTTACCATTGTTTGGCGAAATCCTGTCATTTCAATAGGAATCCACTCCATGCGAGAATTATCAGTAGCATTCATTTGAATTAATAGAGTATATATATATATATATATATATATATATATACAGAGTATATACACTCAGTAATGTTTTGTGTATTTATATATATATATATATATATATTTATATATATTTATATTTATATTTATATTTATATTTATATATATATATATATATATATATATATATATATATATATATATATATATATATATATTTATATATATATATTTGTATAATATATGCTAATTTAAAACAACTATTTTCTGTTTTATTTTAAAATGCAATTTATTCATGTGACAAAGCTGAATTTTCAGCAGCCTTTACTCCAGTCTTCAGTGTTACATGATCCTTCAGAAATCATTCTAATATGCTGATTTGGTGCAATAATGTTTGTTTATTATTTTGTGAAAACCGTGACACATGAACACATAGCCTTGCTCTAAATCTAGATCTTGGTTTATGGCCTTTAACAAGTCTGCCATCTATTTCCAATGTAGTTAATGTGATATTCACCTCAATCACAAGTTAGCATGCTATCTTGACCATTATAGATAATTTCAAGAACTTCGTGGCTCTGAAGGCCTTAAAGCCATTACTCCAACTCGTTTGTATCAGAATTATCAGAAGTCAAGGCAAAATCTGCCTGTTAATTCTTTCTTATGTGAGATGGATTGGACCTTTTTCACACCACTAGTCGATATCATTAAACTCAATAAAAAGTCAGAATTGGGAGACACAGCAAAAGAAATATCAGAAGCTTGATTTTCTCCGACTTTTCCTTTATATATTGTCTTCAGTTAGGCACATATTTCATACTCCAAACATTTTGAGTTTAAGAAGAAAAACATAAAAAAAAAAACAAGCATCTTTCAAACTTGACAGATGAAGTTTAAGCTTAAGGCTTTATTCCCAGAATCCCTCCAAAAAAAATTCTCGCTATGTGTGAGTCCCGACTAGAGACTTAATTCCTCTTTTCTTCCAAACATAACAGTCCTGAAGAAAAAAATGGGTGCAATTTGGCAGGGATGGATATGGTCTTTCGATGTGTATGTATGTGTGTTATTTCATTCAGAAGCAGGAAACCTCCTTACAGTTCTGGCTGACTTGAAACACAGCAACCTTTATACACTGCGGCATGCCGTCTCAGTGTGGATTAAGCAGCAAACAGAGGGAAACTAATGCCTCTGATAAGCATGGACGCCTGCTAAAAGACGCCGCTGTTTACTTGCTCTTAATCCTGTTTAAGCATGAGACCTTCTGTTATCCACAGAGGATCAATAGTGGGAGGCTAAATCACTTCCTTCAAGCTTCCTCTGTCCTTGCTTTCCTCCTATTAATGAGTTGTCCGTCACTTTCTGTTTGAGGAAAGTACAGTTTCCCACACTCTACCTCATTTTTTTTTTACCTTACTACTAGCAGCTTTTGAGGTTATAACCAGGCCCAAACAAGTACAGCGCTCACAGAACTCTGTAGAGTTGCACAGAATTCGAGCCATATTTTGGTTACTTTAACTTTAATATGCTTGTAGAAGTATTCAAATTCCCTCTAAAATTAGTGGGAAAAAAAATCTGCAGATTCCATCTGGGCCAGATCCTAAGCTAGTCTGGTAAACATGAGGTGAATTCCTAAGGAAAAATACAGTAAAAAGTATAAAAGTGTTTAGTTTTTAGCATCTAGAGTATGTGAGAATGAAATGTAGTGAGAACTTCAGATTCATCTGTCTCTGTGGCATCTGCATGGATCACATTTCAAGTGAATTATTTTTAAAGAGGACACCTGTTAATACTCAGTTACTGCCTCTAAAAATCACTTTTACAGTTGTTTCGTTTTTTCATAACTCGTAAGTTTGCGCTTTTTTAAGATTAAACAGCGTTAAAAACTGTCCATGTAAGAAACATGTAACCAAATATTTCCATTGGTGAGGAAAATTTAATAATAAATTAAAATATAAAAATTTGTCCCACCCAGTGTCTACGGAGTTTACAACCAAGGATTAAAGTATTTTATTCTATTTGCATAAAATGAAACTGTTACACCTTTTTACAGTACGTTGTAGTGGTAAAAAGAAATGGCAACTAACATTTTTTATTAAGTGATGTAAAAAAATCTAAAAATAAATAAATAAATAAATTAATTAAATTAAAAATATGGTCTGGCCATACATCCATTGTTTTTCCCTGCCTACAGCATCACTACGACCCTATAAATAGGCATAAGGAATAAAATGGATGGTTAAAATAACAATAATAAAATTAATATAATGAAGGCAAATGAGATGCATCAAACACACTCATTGTTCTAGTCACATGTTCCAGGCCTATTAGTTACTAAACATATATTTGACAAATGATGACATACCATATAAAAATCCATCTGGGCAACGATTGGAAATCCTGACAATGCTGTCATCATACACTTGCACAAAAAAAAAAACCTTTAGCACCCATGAATGTTTAAAGCAGTTCTTTAAGACACAACAGCTCAGTATTTTTAAAGTGAGCTGCACAGCAAGCGGTATTTAACAACTATAAGAGCGTTCATTCTGAATACAAATGAGATATCACAGGCCCATCATCAGCATTCAAAATCAGCCAACTGCTCCAGTCTAGAGAGTTGAAACTTCTCTGTTAGCATGTTTAATTCATGACTCCGCATGGACACCAGGGAAGCATGTCACCATTCACCAACATGCATACACTCGATACTTTAAGCTGTACAATTGTGTCTTATCACATTCTAAAGAATAACAAGTCTCTGGAGTGGAAAAGTCTCTGATGGAAATGCTAATAATGGTTTGGCTTCTCAGAAATGGGTCTATTAATATAAATGATTCATAATTAAGTCATAGCTTTGGTTAGAATGAATAAAGGCTGGCATGCTTTGCTTTTACTATTTCCTTATACGTAATTAAGAAACATCAAAAACAGTTGACCCCTATCATTAGACAGAACAAATGGCAGACGTTATATCACGAGTGAAAAACAAAGACAGTTGGGACACTTAATCTGGTCTTATTTCATTTTAATTGTGGAGAATCTGATGCATCTGTGCAAATAAAGCCGTCCATAAAAACGCGCAGGCACACCTGCGTTTGTCTATCACATCTGCGCCAGACTTATGAAGGCTAATGACAAAACAATGCAATCTATTCATATTCTCCACTGAGAATATGAACATGGATATTTCTATACAGACATGGATATTTTTTGCTGCAAATGGACACTATGCTTCTTCATGCTCAATATGTTTTGTTTATACCTTAACATGTTTAGTCGAACTGGGTCTATAAGCAACTTAAACAGTTATGTCTTTACTTTGCTACGGTAAATCAATATTGCGTCTACAACATTGTCAATGACATGTCAATATTGACATGTGTCTGCATTTCTTCTGCCCATTTGTCTCATTCCATCTGTATAATGTCACTTTGTGTATGGCTTTGTCATGTTCTGTGCTTTGTCTACCCATCAGTGGCGGTGGAGGAGAGTGTGGCAGACTGGAGGGTAGCGATCTCTCCCGAATGGCTGCTGGCCACCTGCTACAGCGTGAAGCAGCTGTGGAGGCGCTGTGGGGAGGACCTGTCCCTGATTAAGCTAACTAGACTGCGCTTAGTCGATTTCCCAACAGTAACGCGCAAACCGTTTGCTTTTTGCTTCCCATCGCTGTAAAGACTAATTAGGGGAAGAGGGAGGTAGCGAGAAGGATTGTGAGTGTAGAAGCAGTTCGGAAAAGGCGAAGCAACTCAACGACACAGAAATATAAAAAATATTTGCAGTAAATCTGAAAATATCTTATTGATTGATCGATATGGAGAACAAAAAAATAAATAAATAAATTGTATTATATTTTAAATGTATTATGGAATAATAATAATAATAATAATAATAAGAAGAAGACTGCATCATATATTTAATATATATTATATAATTTATTTATTTTGTTAGTTATTAATTAATTCATTAATTAATTAATGTTATGTAGTATTGTGATACCAAATTTGTTTATCATTAAGATCAAACAATATAAATAAAAAAAACAACTGATCAATATTATAGATATTTAAAAGCCTTTTAAAAATATTTAATTATAATAATTAGATTAATATTATTATTGCTAAATATATTCACATAATATTTAAAATGTACAATATAAATTAATATTTATTTATTTATATTATTTAAGCTCAGTAACAATAAGAGATTTCGCATAACTACATCACTATATAACTATCTATCTGTCTGTCTAGGCTAAATAACTGTCATACTGGGAAAAAAAACAAAACAAATGCATTAAGCTCACACTCATCCAGCACAAACCTATCTGAGTCTGTGCTTCAACAGCCTGACTGTTTTGATACTCTAATTAAAATGAAGGTCTTACATGAGGTGCAGACAGGCGCCATGACCATTACAGGCCACTTCTAGTGAGATTAGGAGCCACGAAGCTGTCAAACAGTCTCCACCAGTCGGCCAACATGGGCCCATCAGGGACAAAAGAGACTAGATCTCCACATGGTGCATACCTTTCCTGCTTTGAAGCACAGAGTTCAGCACAGTTAGAGAGAGATCAAGTTTACTCTGGGATGGCGAGGCATGTTCGCTGCGTCCTCTCTCCGTTCTAATTATCTTAACTAAAGGGGAAAATGACCTTCTCTCGACCTGTAGCTTTACAGGGACTAATTCTTTTTTCCTGTGAGCGGTTTTGTTAAATGGGGCTGCTACACTGAAATCAATAGGCCAACTGAACCGCTATTTTAAACAGAGGATTTTGGCAAATGTTGCCAGAATGCAATACAAAAGCACAGTGGAAGCTAAGCAGCTCTTCCACGATGAATGCTTGGCACTAAAAAAATTAAAATGAATAACAACCATTCAAACGATTGGGGTTGGTCAGATTTTTTAAATGTTTTTTTTGCATTTTATGCTGACCAAGACTGCCTTTACTTGTTCAAAAGTAATAATATTCTACTATTACAGTACTAATATTCTGATTTGGTGTCAACATGAAACAGTCTTATGATCAATGTTTCGTCTTCCTGCATAATATTTTTGTGGAAACTGTGATACTTTTTCTTTTTTTTTTCAAGATTCTTTGATGTCTAGAAAGTTAAAAAAAAAACATTTATTTGAATTAGAACATTATAAACGTCTTCGCTGTCACTTTTGATCAATTTATTGTGTCCTTGCTGAATAAAAGGTTTAATTCCCTTCCAAAAAAAGCCAGAACATCATAAAATACTCAATCACAGGTTCCTCCAATCCATGGAGAAACATAAAATAATACAGCAACCACTGTCACCTGAGTCACAAATAAATGACTCTGATGAAATTATTATTTTGAATGAATTCACCTGATTCACATATGTGTGACCCTGGACCACAAAACCAGTCTTAAGTATCAATTTTTTGAAATTGAGATTTATACATCATCTGAAAGCTGAATAAATAAGCTTTCCATTGATGTATTTGGCTGAGATACAACTATTTGAAAATCTGGAATCTGAGGGTGCAAAAAAATCCAAATATTGAGAAAAATCACCTTTAAAGTTGTCCAAATGAAGTTCTTAGCAATGCATATTACTGATCAAAAACAATGTTTTGATATATTTACAGTAGTAAATTTACAAAATATCTTCATGGAACATCTTTAATTAATAGCCTAATGATTTTTGGCATAAAAGAAAGATCTATAATTTTGACCCATACAGTGTATTTTTGGTTATTGCTACAAATATACCCCAGCGACTTTAGAGTGGTTTTGTGGTCCAGGGTCACATATCCACATGTGCTGTGAAAAGTCACATGTAGCCACATGTAGATAAAAACATGAAGATACTGTATTAACCATATCAATTACGGTGGTCCTATGATATCAAAAGTCGAATAGCATGATTAAATGCACTAATTTCATATTCTACTTATTATAAGCATTGTGTCCTGCAGCACATGGGCCTGTGAAAACATTTCTTTGTGCCCATGAATCTCTCTAGGTGAGTTCATGTGAGGAGGCATCTCTGTATCAGTTAGCCTCTGGGGAGCTCTAAAATAGAGAGAGAGAGGGACAGGAAGAGAAAGAGAGAGGGGGTAGAAGTAGTGCCAGACACCCTAATGAAGAGGATCTGTGCTAGGGACAGGCCCGGTCGGAAGCCTGATCCCCTGTATATGCCATCCAATGAACAGTACGCATTCTGACAGACCTCCAGATCTTTCCAACAACGCATCAATTTCAGTTGTAAATCCCCAAGATCAATATCAATCGATTGCAATAACGCAATTCCATATTGCAATCTACAACACACGTGTGTTTACGCACATGCTTTAAAGAGGTCAGCGGAGTCCAGCTGAACACATGGGTAAGCGGGCGCCTGGGAAAGGATGAGTCAACAGATCACTTTCACACTTCAAACAAGTCTTTCACTCTATTCATTAAAGCCCTGCGACATCCTGCCGCCACTCACAGGCCTTAATTGTGAGTGACCCCGACGCCAGCCAAAAGCACTCTGAACATTACCCCACGAAACAACAACCCCCTCTGCCGCATACTTCTCCAGGCACCTACTGTCTGTGTGAGCCGGACCGATCGGACATCACAAAGACTCCATTATCTGTCCGTGGTATCTAAACCTGTGCTATACATGAACAAAATACTTTTCCATCATGACTGATGATTTTATAATACTATCTACTAACACACAGACATAATATATCATATAATAATAATAATAATAATAATAATAATAATAATAATATACAATACAATAACATACAGAATATATACATGATACAATTTAATGATGTCAATCTGTTGCTGCACTTTCTGAATAATTTTTATGTATTGCCTTGACTTTTCCAGTTGTTTAAAAATATATATTGGAAACCGCAAAAATCATAAATGGTAATCACACTCTAAAAGAGTAATTTTTAACCCAAGTAATTGTTAGAATTAAGTACAAATTATATATAAAGTTGTAATTTAGACTGTAATACAACTTTGTATAACTACAACATCATAAACAATAACAGCATTAATAAATATTTAATATTTATTTTTATTAATTTTAAGTATATTAATTTTAAGTATTAAGTTTCATTTGTATAAACAGTTCGTAAAAACTGAACAAAATTAGTTTTGCATAACAGTTATCAAATATTTAAACATAAGGAATGAAGTGTTAGGAATGAAAAACACATTCTGGTGTTTTCAGCAGGGATGCCTTTTCTCTTCTGAAAGTGCTCTTTTTGAAACTTGTTTTATTGGTAAAGTCAACTGCTCATGTCTAATTTTGGCAATGTCACATCGTCTCATTCAGCACAGATGAATGGTGTCTCTCTATGATGTATTACATTACACAAAAATGGTACAAACAGCTGCATCATCTGCAATCCCCAAAGAAAACAGCAATTTCAAAGCTTCTCGAATGAAATGAATATCACGCGAGGTGTGATGAATGCCATTCGATGTTAAACATGGATGAGTTTCTTTGTCTGCCAAATCTCTTCTTAGGCATGCAATGACCCAGCTTCAAATAACTGGCAAAATAAGCACGCTGTTAGAGAAACCAGCAAGGTTCCCTTTACTAACAGCCTGCCAATCAAAAGTAATTGACAGCAGCATGACAGATGCTGTTGGACTGAGGAGTGGGTTGGATAAAGAGCTCATATGATGGGCCAATATGTCTTTGTCTCTTTTCTTGTTTCATTCAGTATTTTTTTTCCCAACAGGGAGTGATTTGAAAAGGCTGACGCTTCCTTTGAAACCCAACATCGGCTGTTGGGTTGTTAACAAACAGAGACCATTTACAGTTGTAGCGCACACACAAATACACAGATATATAGAAGGGAGAAAAAGCTTTTAGTCCCGTTTCACAGTCTGTGCGATCAAAGCGGAGTGTTTCACAATAGCGACTGCACTGCCATCAACAGCTAATGCAGAGAAACAGCCTCTATGGAATATAGTGAAAGGAGCAGACGAAGTGGCCACTCATTAGGTTTACTGAAAGCACCCTCCACACACCATACAACATGAAGTATGCATCCCTTAGTAGGTGAGGAAGTGCTAACAATGTAGTCGCACAATCTTTCCAGATGCATTCATGCAAGGAAATAGTGATTCCTTTTATCAGGAATTGAATAAATTAGCATCTTTTAGTTTGTGTAAACTTTTCAAATCAACAAAAAGCCCCCACACTGGAACAATTAACGGATAATTTATGTTAACAACTGTCGATATCTGTGATAATGAGTTTACATGAACATTTGCATAAATATACATACAAGCATCATCTTGAAGCATGTTTCTGGTTATGTTCTCAGAGGCCCCCTACTGGCTTTCATCTACAGCCTCCCAGCGATACTGTGTCAGACATCCTAAAGCCGTAAGCATCAGGATCACAAAACCCACAGGAAATTAAATCAGAGCTGACAACAATGTCTGACAAAAGAGCTGACGATACACACTGCTCACAAGGACATGGTTCTTATAGTACATGCTGCATGACATGGCATAAGTTCAGAAATATCTGATGGCTAGATCCAAAAATGCCTGTTAAACAAACAGAGAAATACTATTATAAAATACTAATGTATATATATATATATATATATATATATATATATATAAATGCATAAATACAACATATATATACACAAACATGTAGACAGATTCATTTTCAAAGGTATAAAAAAAAGGTACTTCAACCACATTTCTTTTTTACAATGTTGCATGTATTAAAACTCCAAATGCATTATTTATGAATATCAAAATAGGATTTTCCCTCTCAATAATTCACTTTCTACAAATCACCAGTCTAGCTTCAGAATGTATTACATCAAATATATTAACAACAAACTAAATATCTAGCCATGCCAAATTCATGGTTAGCTATAAACACACAAAATGACAATCAGCCTCAGAATGGAAAAGTTAGCTGTTCTAATGAAAGAAGAGGGACTGAGATCTGTCCACACATCAACCCTGTAAAATCAACGTTCTTAAACTGTCAAACTCAATATAAGATATCCCAACTTCAAGACTACAGACCAGAGTATTTGAGACCACAATGGCACAACATCACTCTCCAAAATTAGCATTCTGTCTGAAATTTTCATAAATATGATACACAACAGCATTACAATGGATCAAGCAACAATTCTGAACACTACTACGACTAAGAATTTGTATAGATAACTGCAAATTATATACATATATACATACATATATGTATATATACACATACATACACATTTATATATATATATATATATATACACACACACACATATATATATACACACACACACACATACATACATATATATATATATATATATATATACATATATATATATATATATATACATATATATATATATATATATATATACACACACACACATACATATACACGCACACACACACACACACACAACTTCCTGTAAGAAAATTAAAAAAAAAGAGATCAGTTACCTGGCATACTTCATACAGTAGTTTGTATTGCTCTTGAGGCTTCTGTAGAGTACAAACTCTGCACCCCATCATGGACAGATCACACCATCTAGTCTTACTCTTGGAGGAGAGCAGGAACTCAGTGTGCTCCCTCCCTCTGTCTGTCTCTCTCTCGCTCCTTCACATGTGGCTGCCCTCTTCACCATACACCTTGTCTTTTCTCTTCCTCCTCCTTCTTCAGTGTTTCTCACTTTCTTTCTTCTGAAAGCTTCACACAAGCTCTGCAGCATGAACTATCATTCAGTACGAGTTTGTGCATGAAGGTCTGAGGCAGTCCCCCTCTCTGGATCTGTCTGCTTACACCGGCAACCCTCTACTACTTATGCACACCCACTTATGCATATTAAGCACAGCCTCATTGCATATTCATTAGGGGGCTGTCCTACAGTGCTGCTGTGTGTACATGGTGACTTGGGTGGATTTCAGTCTGCTGAGAATGAATTCATTACTCGTTCCACCTGATGTGTAAACAAAAGCATTATACCAACAGCAGTGACTGCTGAATGGGGTCTGATAATTATGCAAATTGCAATAATTTGTGACAAGTCATTCAAATAATTGTTAATGCAACAAAAGATGTTTTCTTTTCTCCACTAATATTGAAGGATAATTGAATTTTAAAGAATTCTAAAAACAATAACATTCAGTTTCGTCTTTATTTCGCTGACCTTTGGTATCTAGCATGTAAAATAACAAAAGAATAATCAGGGCAATCCTTGGGGCTGTTTCTCCACTAATAAGTGGGCTGACGGCCAAGCAAACAAATCTACAGACCGAACATTTATTTTTTCGCCTCATGGACCAGGCCGAGGTGACTGATGCAAAACGACACTGTGCTCTTGGTTCCCCACTAATGCGTGAGTTGCCCTTTACGGCACCATAGCTGACAATAGGGCAGTGCAGACCTGGCATCGGCCATGTCCACCACTGTGGTGCCACTCAGCCAACCAAACATAAGTGCCAATTAGAAGGATGTCGAACCATGCTGGGGCAGTGTTTCTTATTCACGCAAGGGGAATCATGATATAATTTCATAAACTAATGGGGCATTTTGCAAATTGCTGTACAACAGGTTGCTAGTAGGTGCTCTTACTCAACCACTGTAATGAATCACTTGCATTAAGTGAAACAACTAGAATTTATCAATACTTTTACCTCAGAAATTAATGACTTCTATTATTTTTCTACTATGTTCCTGGGCCTTGAACGTGGTAGATCCCTTGCCGTCTATGCAGGGTCAGAAAGCTCTCGGATTTCATCAAAAATATCTTAATTTAATGAACAAAGGTCTCACGGGATTGGAACAACATGAGGGTGAGTAATTAATGACAGAATTTTAATTTTTGAGTGAGTATCATTGGCCAATGTATCATGCATCTCTAGTGGTAATATACCACACCGTACATGTCAACTACACAAAAGGAGATGATATCAATGAGTATTTCAAATGCCCGTCTGAAAATATAGAGTATGTTATTTCTTTGTGTCATAACAGCTGAATGTCTGTCCACATTCCATACACGTCTCTGTATTTTCATAAATGCATTTTGCACTCCAAAGATATCAGAGGAATGTGAATGGCTTGTCTTGTTGTATATTCAGGGTTATCAGATGAGAAAATATTATTTCAGACGTGTGTTTAAGCTGCCTCTGCCCTGCATGAGTTATCATCTCATTGACCGGGAATGTGCCATCAGGGAGCAGCACAGGAAGGTAGTTGGCATGGACCATCCTTTCCTACCAGCCTCTGTGAGAAAGGCTATGATGAGAACTGAAGTGTATTTGAATGCATGTTTATGTTTAATCTGGTGGCAGAGGAAGGATTTCCTCTGCCCAGATGTTTCCATATGATATATAACTGTCCCAGTTTCCTGCCGTTTCCCAGTCTGGCTCTATAGGATCACTCCTCTTCCAATGTTCACATCATTCCTGGACAGTCCTGATGTCCTCTATGTAAGCATAATCCCTTCCTGGCATCTCTGCTTTTGAAATGATTGACAGCCCTGAGTGTTTGAGATCAACTGATGTTATCAAAGCTCCTGGAGAAAACAAAGGACTGCAAGAGGCATCATGACGAGGAGATGATGAGGGTATGGTTTATTTGAAGACATGGTATCATAATCTGGACATCTTTCATTCTTTTCATCATCTTCGGTCCCTAGAGGTATTGTATTATTTGGCCTTGATAGGAGAGTGTATGAGTGTATGGATTAGCCTCTGACCTGCTTAAGGCTGAAATGATCGAAGAGATTTACAGACTCTCGACTGATCTCACCTCCAGCCAGAAGATTACAATACAGGCACGAATCTCATGCATTTAAACTTCACAAACACTTGCACACACAAACAGAATAACAATGATAATAAGAAGAATGACAATTATTTATTTAATTCATTTTTTAATATCCTCTTCAATTACCCAAATAAAAATATTTGCTTTCACTTTTCCTTAATCCCCCTTTTTTATATCTGAAACTGTGTATTACGAGCACCCCTGTGCTTATTTGCTCTTTATGATGAATTGCATGCTGTATGTCTCAATTGTAAGTCGCTTTGGATAAAAGGCTCTGCTAAAATGAATGAATGTAAATGTTATTTTTAATTTTTGTATAAGTTTGATATTAAAAAAAAAATTACATATGTAATATATATATATATATATATAATAATAAAGGTAAATAGGTTAAACATGAAATATTTAGGTTAATATTTTAATATTTTACATTGTTAAATTACTTTACACATGTACTAATTTTACTACTTTATTCTCAGTGTGCTACATTAAGATGCAAATTTCAACAAATTCAGAATTTAATAGCTTTAATGCCAACAAAACTTCTTTATTAATCATTATTCTAATCTGCAGACCACACAACTATGTACAAATTAATATGCTGTAAACATATTTGTCGTGGTAATTATTGGCTGCTGTGCCAACAGTGTATCTCGCCTCCTTTCCTGGGGAACTAATTTTTTCTACTGATCTTTAAATTCTGGAAAAATAAAAAAAAGAAAGAAAAAAAGAAAGAAAAGTAAAGAAAAAGAAAAAGATGAAAGAAAAAGATAAAAAAAAAATGGCCATTAGTGAAAGTAGGACTCCTGTTGCCTGAGCCAAACAAAAGAAGCAGCCCAAGTCACAGATAATGATGTTTCTTGGGGTGTCACGAGCCACATGGGAGGTGGAGGAAGGGCCAGAGAGGAGGTGAGCTGATGTGGGGGGGCTCATCCCCACTTTAATTAAGACAACACCGGCAGTGGGAGAGCACTGTCCTCCTGCTCAGGGTCTAAGCTCTGATGCAGACATTCATATTCATTGCCTGCTCCTCCAGATGTCTCACTGTGGCCCCATTGGACCGGTTTAACAGTTGTCTCTGTTGATGTTTTAACAGCCACAACAGGGGGCCGAGGAGATCTCAGTCGCATGAATTCTTTGTTAAAAACAACACTTTGAATCCAACCCTAAGGAGGTACTTGCATTAATTTCAGACTGAATTTCATGTTGTTGATACACACACAGTATATGTATATATATATACAGTGAGGAAGATAAGTATTTGAACACCCTGCTATTTTGCAAGTTCTCCCACTTAGAAATCATGGAGGGGTCTGAAATTGTCATCGTAGGTGCATGTCCACTGTGAGAGACATAATCTAAAAAAAAATCCAGAAATCACAATGTATGATTTTTAACTATTTATTTGTATGATACAGCTGCAAATAAGTATT